>NW_006297152.1:2903883-2916540 GCF_000327345.1 Myotis davidii
AATTTCACAAATATAATTACAAACGAAAGGCATTCCTTATATTCCTGGAACTTTTTTTATATCTTATTCTAAAAAAATAACTCTTTGACTTTTATGGAAGAACTACCATAAAGTCTCAAAGCAGCCAGAATATGGGGGAATGTCAACTCACAAGGAAACATGTTGACCCACACACAATGTCAGAAACCCGCCCTGGCTGTGCTTACACCTCCCTTAGGAGTGGTTTGTGTTGCTTATTCATTTTTTTCCCAGCTGTGGAAATGAGTACACTCTTTACAATAAAAATGAGTATTCTGTCCTGAATTTCACATTTGCAGTCACAGATTATAGTATAATCTTGTGGATCATAAATTATTCTCAGAACTGAAACTCTTCTCTTCCCGAAGTATCTTTAAATAATTACCTTTCTGCTTATAGTAGTTAGTTGTTATCTAAGAATTAAAACTAAATGTTAACTAGTAATTCATATCTTAGTGAGACTATTTGTCTCTCTCACTGTTGATATGGATTTCTGGCGGGGGGGGGGGGGGGGGGGGTGTTTTTTTTTTCTCAAAAGAAGTTAACATATAACATTACATTCTTATAAAAGCTCCCTATGTGATACTTCAGTTTAATTTTGTCATCATTTAGAATCATAAAGAGCCTGTGCTGTCTAACACAGTGGCCACTAACTAGCCTCATGTGGCTACTGAGCATTGAAACTGAGGAACTAAACATGTTATTTTAAGAAATGAAAATTTAAAAACGTAAAAAGCACTAATTTTTTATATTAATGGTGTTGAAATTATGTTTTAGATACAATGGGTTCAATAGAGCATTGAAGTTCATTTCAACTGCTTTTTTAAATTGCATATGCGGCTCACATCGTCTTTCTTGTTGGCCAGCACTGCTTTCGGATGATCCGTTTGGTTTAGTGATGTCGACTCCCTTCTCGACTGTTATTTGTCAAGCTGCTGCTTTGATCTGAAAGTCTTCCGTGAACTTTGTTTCCTGGCAAAAGTTATTAGAAACCAAGTTCAGGTCGCTTCCATTGACTAAGGTCAGGAATCAAGCTGCAAGCAACTCCAAAAACCTATAAATTATTCACTTTTGTTTAAATACATATACACGAAAGTGTATCCAAAAGTTCGGACGTGTTTATAAATTATAAACGTAGCTTGTCCGAGGCTGCAAAAGCAGAGGGAGAACAACTCCCCTTCCTCTGGATGCCCACAGAGTATCGGTCGTTCTTCCACTGTAGCACTTGCTGAGTTGTATTATCATTTATCTGTTTCCTCCCCCCAGATCCTGGGTTCCCCGAGGAAATCCAGTAAGTGTTCCACTAGCTGTTTGATGAATGAACGGACAAATGAATGAACAGTGAGTAAATGGGTGAATGGGATTGTACAAAACAATCTAGGCTCATCTGCTGTATTCAGGCTGAGTGTAACTCAATCTTAGCCCATCTCCTTTCAAGTTATATAATTCCAGGTATAAGTACAAGTCCCAAAGGTACATAGTACTGCCCCATCTCCCATTTATCTTTAATCTATTCCCCTTCTCTCTTTTCCCTCCAGTAGCCTCTCTTCCCTCCCTCCCTCCTTCCCTCCCTCTCCCCTCTCTCTTTCTCTCCCTCTCCTCTCTTCTCCTCTCCCTTCCCCTCCCCTCCCCTCCCCTCTTCTCTCTCTCCTATGTAAATGTATTCCTTCAAAGGCCCATAAGCCTGCACGCCTACATGAAGAAGGAAGATGAGGCAGATGAAGTTTATAATGCACTGAAATGCATAATTTCCTAAATGAATATGAGGGCCTGACTTAGTTAACTTTGTGTTTTTATTTGAACTCTGAAATAAAACTACTTTGTATCAGTAGGCACATTCTTGCTCAGTGTTTTGATATTCATTTTACCTTTACAATTCTACTGATGGCTATAACTTACTAAGTTGCCAAAGACACTTCAGATAGAAAAAAACAGAAGCACGTGACCTTTCACAGTAAATGTTGTGCCTGGAATTAAAGAGAAAGAAAAAAAAAATGTTGTAACCTCAGAGTCACAGTAATAATTATCTTTTTTAAAAAAATCCTGGAAAGCAAGATTAAATAAGAATGAAAAGAAATCCTATCAATCTAGGTAGTAATAAAACACAGATTAGTATGCTGTCTTTTCTAAATACAAAACAGTGTAGAAGCAGCAAAGGAATAAACAAAACCTTTAAACCAGGAGAGGAGTTGAAGAAAAATGAGGTCCCTGTCCAACCTAATGGGAAAATGCTCATCAAACTAAGTATCAGAGGACCAGGAAGGCTACTCCGCATGTAGGCTCTTGCCTTATGCCTTCTGTTTCTCTCCTTGTTAACCGTTTCAATTCTTCTGTCCTCATCATCCATTTTCCCTGAACTAGTGTTTATACCAGCTGTTTTCCAGGTAGGCCTGCCTCTAATCAATAAAAAACTGAACCTCCGTCCAGAGGGATCCTTACTGCCATTACAACACCTACCCTTATTCTAACATGAGTACAACCCACTGACCAGCCTCGTTTCAAAGCCAGACAGTATTCCTTTCACATGGAACACCCATCGCTTGCACTGTCTTATTTGCATCGCTTGCCCTTCACCTATAAAATTTAGGAATGACACTCAGTGGCAGGCAACAAAAGTTTACAACCCTCAGCCCTTGTTCTTGAAATACAGCTGTGCGAGTCTATGACCAAGAAGACATGTGGAAACCATTAAATCACATCGAATCTAATTTAAAGTTGGGTCCAAGCAAGTATATAATAAATCAGAACAACTGCAGCATTCTACAGTCAGTGACATGCGCTGGGCTTCATCACTTGCAGGAAATATGGCAGGGATGCAGTGAGAGCGGATCAGAGCCTGAACTTCAACTCTCCGTAATCAAAGGGAAAGAAGACCTTCCATCCCAGGCAGTCCACCATGCTGGCCTTGACTCGTCCGAAGGAGGTGGAGTCCCAATCAAAGAGCTGCTGAGCTCGATTCCAGACATGTCAAAGGTCAACCATCACAACACAGCCAGGCTTTAGGTTACCGCCTGTCCGTGGTCAGGGTCTAACTCTTCAACAATTGATCTTTCCATCTGTTGGAACATTTTTTTCATGTGTGGTCTTAAGAAGAAATTCAGCTCACTTCAATTCAAATAATCACCCAGATATTATGTTCTTGGCCCTCAGTTTCTTGATAAATAAATCAGCAAGTGATGTCCCTTCATAATGTAAAAACATTTCAAAAGCTTCCTAATTCACATGAATTACAATGGGCCATGGTCCTTTGAAGAGGAAAATGGCCTGGAGGCAGCCAAGTGTCTAGAACACAGAAACACGCATCCAGGGTCTAGAACACAGGTGTAAGTATGGGGTTAACTTGAGGCAAAAATGACATCTTGGTGTTCTCAGCCTTCTCCTTCCGTAATTCTCGCCTTCTCTACTTCTTAGAGAATTTTGTCCTTTCTCCTTCAAGGATTCTGTACCTTTTTACCATGACTTTCTTTTTGCCCATCAAATGCAGACATGGCCCTGGTCCCTCGTTGGGACGGATTCCTGGTCTCTCCTAAAGATGGCTCCCATGCCCTGGCCGGCACTGGCTCAGTGGTGTTAGAGCATCGGCCTGCGCACCAGAGGGGCTCAGGGTCCATTCCGGATCAATGGCATATAAGGTTCCCCACCAGCACTATCCCTCCTTCAGGGCGTGTGCAGGAGGCAACCAACTGATGTGTCTCTCTCACATCCCTGTTTCTCTTGCTGTCCTCTCTCCCCCTCTCTCCCTCCCTTCCATTCTCTCTAAACAAAGATCAATGGAAAAAAATCTTCACTCCTTGGGTGAGGATTAAATTTAATTTTTAAAAAAGATGGCTCCCATGTTTATTCAGGGAGAATGAGCCAGGAGAGGAGAATGAGCCAGCAGGGTCTAAGGAGGCCCTTGTAGCCACTCACGATTTGCCTACTCAAGAACTAGGCATTCTTCCTGCTTGTTCTGTCTCTGGACCGGTTTCCTTTCTCCTCATCTTCCCTCTTCTATGACCTTTGTGTTTACTCCGTGCTACTTACTTACCCTGCCACTAAAATCTCTCTCCTCCTTTCCGCTCCAACACTCACACAGGGATTTTACAGGCTTTGAGGCACATTTGTTATGGGGTAGTTGAAGGAGATTGTAATGTTGTGATTCTTTTTATTCAATAAAATATATTTATACTGCTTATGTTATTTCAGGTCTTCACAAAAAAAGTTATCAATAAAATGCATTTTTACCAATGAAATCATTATAATTTATGAATGTTGTTATAAGAAAGTTTGAGATTGACCAATTTTATTGGGTTTCTTTAACAGCTAGTAATCACAAAACAAAGTTGAACTAAGATCTAGATCATCTCAAAAGGGAGACTATACTATATTATACTATACATGAGAGAGAAGATAAATGAGGACTTTTAAAAGTCAACATGAGCCCTAACTCGTTTGGCTCAGTGGATAAAACGTCAGCCTGCGGACTGAAGGGTCCCAGGTTCGATTCCGGTCAAGTGCATGTACCTTGGTTGAGGGCACATCCCCAGTAGGGGGTATGCAGGAGGCAGCTGATCGATGTTTCTCTCTCATAGATGTTTCTAACTCTCTATCCCTCTCCCTTCCTCTCTATAAAAAAATCAATAAAAATATATTTAAAAAAAATAAAAGTAAAAAGTCAATATAAATATAGAAGGACGAAGACCTGGTTTAAAGTTTACATGAGGAAACCCGAGGGAGTTAGCTGGTGACTGCACCAGTATTCAACAATGCGACCTGCCTCCAAAGAAAGCCCACCTCAGCTCTGAACATCATTCCAGGGGGCCTCCAGGTATCATCTGACAAAGGCCAGTGCTATGCAATCTCTAACTGGTATCAATGCCTGGGGTATCAATAGGTTTCTGGAAGGAATTGTACATCTGAATGGGTAATTGGACAAATAATACTCAAAGTTAACACCAATACCAAGTCTCCACAATTCCTCTTTGAGAGCTTTTCAAAGCCTAAGAAATGGCTTCTTGAGAACCGCTTCTGAGCAATTTAGACTGAGAAGAAACTTTTTTTTCCTCTACATCCACTCAGTTGAAATGAGCTTTATAATTTTCTCTACAGGGTCCGGGCTTTAGGTTAAGAAACACTCTCCCAAGGAAAATATTTCTATCTCCATCCTTCCCATCATCTAAAAACTGACAAAATTCGATGCAGTACTTATTGCTGGGAGCAGAGCAATCCCTCAGTTGGTTAAGTAGTAAGTATGGCGTACATGCAGCATCACAGGTCAGTGGATTCCTCTTCTTCAATGTTATTTTGTCACATGTAACTGCAATATTTACTCTGCAATGACTCACTGATTTACCCTTAAGAACACTCCCACACATGCACACTTTGAAAAGAAAATCATGTTACTTCCCATCAGAATCCACACCCACCCCATTCCGTCTAGGTATTTGCTTCTGGACAGGACACCAGGATGGATGGCAAGAAAAGAGCCAAGAATTCCCTCTCTGAGCCCTCCATTCCCTTATCTCAGTCCCCATCCTTCACTCCCTGAAGATGTAGGATTCTTTGGCCCTCAGAGAATTCATCACTCTGAAGAAAACTCCAGCAACAAACTAAAGTTTTAATTCTGACAATAAAAATCACCAAGCCGAAACCGGTTTGGCTCAGTGGATAGAGCGTCGGCCTGCGGACTGAAAGGTCTCAGGTTCGATTCCGGTCAAGGGCATGTACCTGGGTTGCGCGCACTTCCCCGGTGGGGGATGTGCAGGAGGCAGCTGGTCGATGTTTCTCTCTCATCGATGTTTCTAACTCTCTATCTCTATCTCTCTCCTTTCCTCTCTGTAAAAAATCAATAAAATATATTTTTAAAAAAATCACCAAAACACCACCTATATATACAACTGTAGTATAAACACTACCTTTCAGTCTCATAAATTGTACCTTGTTCTTGTCTCTCCAAGGGGTTAGTGAGGTCACACTCAAAGTGTGAGGTCACACTCTGTCCTCCTTTTAGCTAAGTAGCAAGACCATGTGCTTGAGCAAAGGGAGCAATTTTTTGTTTAAAATTAACTTTGTCCTTTGCTGCTCATTACTTTTAGGTGAGCCATTACTCAAAGTGATGGAGGCAAAAGTGCAAGTCAAAATCTTTAAGGAACAACTGTATTTCATTGAGGTGGAGACCAGCCATTGACCTACATCTGTCTTTAGTTCTCTACTTTCATATTTTAAAGCAAAATACAAAGAGAGATTACCTAAATCAATTTTATTTTATTTTTTAATATATTTTATTAATTTTTTGGGGTTTTTTTTTACAGAGAGGAAGGGAGAGAGTTAGAAACATCAATGAGAGAGAAACATTGATCAGCTGCCTCCTGCACACCCCCTACTGGGGATGTGCCGGCAACCAAGGTACATGCCCTTGACCAGAATCGAATCTGGGACCTTTCAGTCCGCAGGCCCCGACACTCTATCCACTGAGCCAAACTGGTTACGACCTAAATCAATTTTAATTGGAGAAGATTAATAAAGCTATTTAAATCAATATTTAGAGGAAAAGTAGCACTGTGATTAAGGGACAGTGGCATTAAGTACCTTCAGTTTATTTGTGTGTGTGTGTCTTTGTCAATCCTCACCTGAGGATGCGGGATCAAGCCTGCAACCCAGGTGCATGCCCCTGACCAGAATTGAACCCAGACCCTTCAGTCCAAGGGTCAACGATCTATCCACTGAGCCAAACCAGCCAGGACAGTACCTTCAGTTTTGAAAGCAGCCTTGCTACTTGCCATTTTGGTGATGTGAGTAAGCTTGAGAATCCACATTTGTAATAACCAATTTTACTATGTGTGGGTTCAAATTAAGAGAACAACTTATACTTGCAAAATCTTTCACAAGCACATGTTCCATAACTGGTGCTCATTTATGGTATAATTATCTGGTGATTATTTCCCTTAAAGGGACTCTGGAGCACTAGAGGTGATAGTAGAAATCTATATATATAAAAGCCTAAGTGACTGTTACAACTGAACAACCGGTCAACCAGTTGTTATGACATGCACTGACCACCAGGGGGCAGACACTCAATGCAGGAGCTACCCCCTGGTGGTCAGTGCACTCCCACAGCAGGAGCACCACTAGGCCAGAAGCCAGGCTCACAGCTGGTGAGTGCAGCTGTGGTGGCAGGTGAGGATGTAAATAAATAAATAAAATAAAATAAAAAGTAATGATTAGGTTTTTAAAAGGTGTCTTTTATACCATCAAGTAAAGCCACCTTCATATGGCCTTCATTTATTCAACTGCCATTTAAATCCACTCTGCTGAAGATACTAATTCATCCCATGGGCGGATCAAATGCTCAGTAAGAGCTACATGGTTAGTGCTTCAAGAGATCATGGAAGAAGAGCAGACCATAAAAATTGCACAAGAGAGCAATATAATTTATTTCTTTAAAGTATATTTTTATTGATGTATTTTTAGAAAGAGAGGAAGGGAGGGAGGGAGGGAAGGATAGAGGAAGGGAGAGAGAGAGCAAAATATTGATGTGAGAGAAACATCGACTGGTTGCCTCTGGCACACACCCAACTGGGAATTGAACCCAAAACCTGGGCATGTGTCTTGACCAGGTATTGAACTGGCAACCTTTTGGTGCACTTATAACACTCAATCAACTAAACCACACAGGCCAGGGCACAATACAATCTCTTGTTCCCACAACCCATGTACACGACTGAAATTTTTATGTAAAGATTTTTTTTTCAGAGAATGTGGACATCCCAAGTGGCAGAGAACGTGCTATGTTGAGGGACATAAAAGTAAATTGTAATTAAGTATCAAGATAATGACTGGAAAAGAATGCCATGGAATAAGAGGGGAAAAATGAAGTATAGTGGTGAGGATAATTATCAGAATAAATTTAGGAAGAGAGAAAAATAGTCAAGGTATGACTATATAAAATCTATTTAGATACTTATTAAATATAATTCAATTTAGTAATAATTTTAAACTAGGGATATGCACAATATAAGAATGATGACTGAACCTTATTTGGAATACCAAACTTCAGGTTTTTCAATATATGCCCCAATTATGCTCATACCATATACAGTTCTTAAGTCATTCACCCAACAGTGAGACTAAAGCATGAAACTTCAAAGTCTAATTTGGACTCTGTTCACAAGAAGCACCCAATGAATGCATAAATAAGTGGAACAACAAACTGATGTTTGTCTCTTTCTCTCTCAAATCCATAAAAAAAAAAAAAAGGTGATTCCTAATGATTCTCAGAGAAGGGACTCAACAAGAGCAGGGGTCAGTAAACTTCTGCACAGGGTCACATGATAAATATCTTAGGCTGCGTGGGCCACACACCCTGTCACAACTACTCAATTCAGCCGCTGCTGCATGAAAGCAGCCACTGGCAATGCATGAATGAACAGTGATACTTTGAACCCCATCTGTCCCACTCCCCGACCCACTGTTCAATTCATTCAGGACTCACGTGAGAAAAAGAGGTCGTCCTGGAATAGAAACATCCATAATAACTTCTTTCGGGTATAAAGATAAGGAAAATCAGCTAAAAGTATATGATTTTTCCTTTCCCTAAAAAATGCCATAAAGTTGAAAGCAAGCACTCACCTGAACATATAGTTCCCGCAGTTCATACTGAAATTTCTTGGGGTCTGTGGTAACTGTCACTGGGCCAATTTCTGCGAAGATAAAAATGACGTAGGTAAATAAATCGCAATTAACAGCATAAAAGACTTTAATGCGTTGTGTTTGCAAATGTCTTTTCACTGTGCAGTACATTATTTATTACTACAAAATAATGTGCAAAATTACACCTACTTCTTAATGTATAGCTACCAATGAAGAGCTTATAGTTTGCATTAAATTATGCATACCTAAAAGAGGGGGTTTTTAGCCTTGCAAAAGGCAAATGAGCAGTCAAAAACGTCTCAAGACAAAGAGTCAGGAGACCCCAGTTCCAGTCCCTTTTTACTCTCACAGTCAGTAAATATTTACTGTACACCTATGTTGTTGTTGGATTTTAAGTGAATCACTATTTATCCTATGATTCTGTTTCCTCAACTATATATTGTAAATGTGTCTGCAGCTTTTCTGGAAGTACAAACTCATTTCAAATAAAAAGTGGAACACTAAACAACAACAAATTAAGAACAAATAACCTTCAATATCTATTCCACAGGGTTTTTAAGAACTTGCAGAAGCAAAGATATGAGGACATTAAAAATTCAGGAAATTGTCCCTATCACTTTCTTCCCCAGGGCTGGGTTCATGTCCATCATTACCACCATCCTCCTGAGCTGGCTGAGACCACCATGACTCCCTCTGAGGTTGCTGCCACTCTCCTAACTGCCCTGATGTAGTGCAAACATCACTGCTTCCATTAGGAACAGGTGGCGGCCACGGCATTTGCTGGAAAACCAGGACCGAAGTTCGATGAAGAGAAGGAGCCCAGGTACCAGTGTGGCTTGAGTTAGCAATATTATTTTAGGATGTACCATGTCTATATTAACATTTTAATCTCTTTTTAAGATAAAAATCCATGTTTAAAATAGGCAAGTTGAAAGCGGCCCTTACAGGTATTAAAGATTTCCCCTAGGAAATACCCATATATTTAAACAATTCCTCTAACTATCATATGCAGAGACATACCAGCTTAAATTCCCAGGGTAGATTAAAAAAATTCTATTACAAATAATGAATATATTACAAAACTGTAATATGTAACTACAGTACAAAATTATAAAAACACTTAACATTTAGTTTTCACATTTTCTAGCTTCCACTGGACACTGTTAGAAAAGGATTTTGTGACTTCAAAGGATAACAATTAATTAGCCAGGCTTTCTATAATGAGCTCAATGTGATACAAAAACAGGCTGTAGGATTGTAGAAACAAAAGAAGTGAATTGGAAAAGAAACACAATTTGTCCACCATAACCTATGTAATTTTTTTTTTAGAAATTACACACAAAAATATGGCTCCTTCCTTCACCACACATGAGGCACCTTGCAGTATGCAAAAGGAATGGAGCGGAAATCGGAGGAACGGTGAAAATGCAAACATCTACATTCCATGCAGACGGAGCAGTCGCTAGCTGTGCAAAAGTCATGTCTTGAGTAGATGGAAAATCGGCAAAGCCTACTCCCTCAAGACTAAACAAAGGCATACTTTGCAAAGGAATGCCAAACAGTGGAGAACATGCCAGGCAGTTACACTGACATGTAAATTGTCAGCGGTAGTGTTAAGCCAAGCTTCCATATTCCTACATGGCATAACACTGAAATAATTCTGGAGTCCAAAACTCAAGCAGTAGGAAGGAATACAAAATATGCTAGAAAAAAAAACAACAATTACAGAACAATGAAAAGTGCATACATGCAAGAACATTCCCTTTAATAACAATTTTTAAAAATAGCCCTGGATGTACGCCTGGTTCTTCAAGAATGGAAACCAAGAAATGCTATCGAAATAAGAGGACCGATGAGCCTCCGTTTAGTTTTCCAGAGACTCCAATATCCACCTGTGTTCAACAAAGATAGGAACTCTCTCCTGCAGCTCATTAATAAACATTTTTTGCAAACCACATGGACAGCTGAGATAAATCTTTTATCAGTTATGAGAACTCCTCAGGAGAGGGAAAGACTTGTGGAGCTGCCATATCCTTCCAGCTGTAAGTGTCCTTTCCAGCTCTTTTGAATTGAATGATATGACTACTTGGCAGAATCGGCCCTCCTCCCTTCAGGACTTGCTTCCATCCCAGTCTTTGTCTTCTCTTAGGAGAGCCCTGTGCCAGTCCTGTCATGAGCAACTTCCCCTTCTCTTCCTTTTTGCTCATGTTGGTTTCATCCCCTGCCAAACCTTTGATGACATTCAGCAGGTACAACTTGGTCCTCCCTTCCTGCCTGAACATGGTCCTCTGTTGCTTAGAGAATTAAAGGAGAAGTCTCCAACGCATTCCAGGCCCTCTTCTACTAATCCAATCTTCCAAATTCGTCAACACCCTTGACTTAGCATGAAGCTACTGTGCTTCCTCACCACCCCCGTGACCATCCCCACTGTCTTTCATCTGCCCGTACACCTCTCATTCTATAAAGCCTGATTTAAGTCCTATCCCTTGCCTGCGTTGCCTTTTCTCCAATTTGCTTTAATGTTGTTTTGATAATATTTGTATAATAAATATAAGGGAAGCATGAAGGTGTGTAACACTTAGCAGAATGTAGAGATCATTTCCTCTTCATTCGATTAATTTTACCTCGTTGTTTATAAGGAAAACACACCAAAAAATAATAAAACACCTATCCATCTCCAAATAGAATCATCGAAATAGAAGAGGCATTAAATATCATCTGGTTCAATGCTCTTTTCTGCAGACAAGAAAACGTGAAGTCCAGAGGAGAGGAAATTGAAAATTGTTGGCGGTGAAGAAAGAGGTTAAGATATCTGAACACATTTCTACACTGAGTAACCTGCACAGCTGACTAACATTTCCTGTTTCCCAAGATCTCCATTCTGTCAATGACCATATCACCACTAACTTTCTCCTCCTTTCCTCGGAACTACAGGCAGGACAGACCATGGTCCAGATGCCTAATATGATGCATACAACATCTAGAATTCTTTACTGTCACATGTCTGGACATTATCTTTAAGAGACAAAAAAATATCCCTATTGCCTAGTAGATACTAAAATTAAACACACAAAGAAACCTCACTGGAAAATTCCTTCTACAATCTATTTAGCAAACATATATTGAGCATCTAGTATATGTGGTTGCCACTGGTAACAAGGATGAACAAACATGAACTCTGCCCTCAAGTCCTGATGGTCTGGTGCAGAAGATAAAACTATAAACATGTAATCACAGTACAATGCAGCAAGGGCAGAAACATAAGAACGGATAAGGTAGTGTGGGAGCACTAATTCCTATAAAGAATGTTTCTTGGGGTTTTTTGGGGTTTTTTTGCTGTTTTGTTTTAGAAAGAAACAAGGGAGAGCTCAAAGAGGAGATGAAAATTCAGGATTTCAGCCAAAACCGGTTTGGCTCAGTGGATAGAGCGTCGGCCTGCGGACTGAAGGGCGAAAAGGGCAGGACAGATAAAATCATAAACAATTGAAGGTTAGGTGACAAACTAAAGCCACCCAGTCCCTTTGAGCGCTAGCACAGTAAGTACCCCGTGTCTGTGGCGTGGGGGCATCTACCACATGAGACTAGGTGATACTGCAACTGCCAATGCTTTTTGAAAAGGGCAGGACAGATAAAATTCATAAACAATTGAAGGTTAGGTGATAAACTAAAGCCACCCAGTCCCTTTGAGGGCTTGCACCGTAAGTACCCTGTGTCTGTGGCGTGGGGGCATCTACCACATGAGACTAGGTGATACTGCAACTGCCAATGCTTTTGTGTCTCCCTCACTTGACTGTCACCAGAAGATGAATAGTCTCAATGTACCTACAATAGATTCATTAACAATAAATGTATCAAGATGGAAAGCAGGGAGACAAGGGGAAAAAAAAAACAATGAAGGTTAAACCAGATCCTTTTTTTCATTACACCATGGATCCTCCATGCTACTACTAAAGACCACGTTACCTGATCACCGAGTAGCCAACCAACACTTTTCCCTTTCCTTTGTTAACC
>NW_006297152.1:2916656-2918129 GCF_000327345.1 Myotis davidii
ATTTTTTAATGGCCTCATGTACTAACTTTGAAATATGTTTCTTTTTTTATATTTTTATTGATTTCAGAGAGGGAGAGAGAGATGGAAACACCAATGATGAGAGAGAATCATCAACTGGCTGCCTTCTGCAGACTCCCACTGGGGATCGAGCCCACAGCCTGGGCATGTACCCTGACCAGGAATGGAACCGTGACCTCCTGGTTCATAGGTCAATGCTCAACCACTGAGCCACACTTAGCTGGGCCAGAAAACCACTTTCGATTAAAAACAATAGCTGAAACTCTAAGGAAGTCTTTCCTCTTTTCATTAATTTGTTATTAATGAAACTAAGGAAGCCTTTCCTTTTTACATTAATTTTGTTATTGCCCATTTCCTAGCGATTTATCAGATGCTTGAATTTTTTTCCAGCATCTCAGCCATTGTTCTCTTAATCTGAGCCGCTGGATTGTATTTGAGAAAATAATGGAAAGAAATTCACAAGGTCATACAGTATTTTCTTTCACTGCTTCACTTGGCAAGATCGATATCCACTTGCTCATTTCCTTTTTCCTTTCCATGAACAGACTTCTGCTCCTTATGGTTCTTCTTTGCTCAAAGTGGTTCCTTGATAATATGAGGAAGATCTATTGCTATGTGTGGGGGTCTAAGCCCTGTGGGTGAATGCTTTTATAACAGTGTTCAAATGTTCTTTGTTGTTGTGTTTTAAAGTATATATTTTTGGTGTTATATTTATAGTTACACACATATACATGAGATGTGAAAACAAGACCCGCCTAAGCTGCATTATAAACTAACCAATTATATTGTAAAACAAAGAAGCAGCAAAGAAATATATAAATCACAGGTCCTACCATGATGGAAATTTAAATACAGTTGAAATCTTACAAAATATCAAGCTATGAAAAGTTTAAGAATCTAATCTAGCCTCTGAGCATAGCCAGGTGACACAGGGGTAGGTGGGCAGCGAGTTTTCTCAGTGTCCAGAGAGGACAGAGAGACTCCGAGTTCTTGGGAAACACACTGTAGAGCAGTGGTTGTCAACCTTCTGGCCCTTTAAATACAGTTCCTCATGTGGTGACCCAACCATAAAATTATTTTCGTCGTTACTTCATAACTGTAATGTTGCTACTGTTATGCATCGTAATGTATATATCTGATATGCAGGATGATCTTAGGTGACCCCTGTGAAAGGGTCGTTCTACTGCCAAAGGGTCGCAACCCACAGGTTGAGAACCGCTGCTTTAATGACTGGCCTATTAAAATGCAACTGAGCCCTGACCAATGTGGTTCCGTTGTTTGGAGCGTCATCGGATATTGCAAAAGATAGCAAGTTTGATTCCCAGAGCATATACCTGGGTTTCAGGTTTGATCCCTGTCGTGGCGCATACAAGAGGCAACCAATCTCTCTCTCTCTCTCTCTGCCTCTCTCTCAAAATCAACAAAAACGTACCCTTGGGTGAGGATTAAAAACAT
>NW_006297152.1:2918182-2922819 GCF_000327345.1 Myotis davidii
AAAGAATGTTTCTTGGGGTTTTTTGGGATTTTTTGCTCTTTTGTTTTAGAAAGAAACAAGGGAGAGCTCAAAGAGGAGATGAAAATTTAGGGTTTCAAATGAAAGAAAACAAATAAGTTCTTTATAATGCTAATTTCTTTTTAAATCCTATATAACAAGTTTACAAGGCAATCCCATATTCTATCAAATTATTGTTATCACCTAAAACTATATTTGCAAGTATGTTTTACAATTCACAATACTTGGTAACATAGAGGGACCTCCTCTGAGCCTCACAACAACCTCATGAAAAGGGCAGGACAGATAAAATTCATAAACAATTGAAGGTTAGGTGATAAACTAAAGCCACCCAGTCCCTTTGAGGGCTTGCACAGTAAGTACCCCGTGTCTGTGGCGTGGGGGCATCTACCACATGAGACAAGGTGATACTGCAACTGCAAATGCTTTTGTGTCTCCCTCACTTGACTGTCACCAGAAGATGGATGGTCTTAATGTATTGATAAGATTCCTTATCAATAAATGTATCAAGATGGAAAGCAGGGAGACAAAGAAAAAAAACAAACAATGAAGGTTAAACCAGATCCTTTTTTTCATTACACCATGGAGCCTCCATGCTACTACTAAAGACCACGTTACGTGATTACCGAGTAGCCAACCAACACTTTTCCCTTTCCTTTGTTAACCAAAGTGTTTTGTTCTTTACTTTAATCAGGTTATTGATGTAGGTAATCAACAGACAATTTTCCACATATAGCAAATCTTTAAAAACAAAAGAAACATTAAGGTAACATGTATTATTACAAATATGAGAAATGCCTTGCTCTTCAGAAGACCACTTTTTTTCAGAAATATACATATATATATATATTTTTTAAAGCCTACAGCACCCGGTATCAGATATATATTTTTATTGATTTCAGAGAGGGAGAAAAGACCACTTTTTTTCAGAAATATATTTTTATTGATTTCAGAGAGGGAGAGAGAAATGGAAACACCAATAATGAGAGAGAATCATCAACTGGCTGCCTTCTGCAGACTCCCACTGGGGATCGAGCCCACAGCCTGGGCATGTACCCTGACCAGGAATGGAACACTGACCTCCTGGTTCATAGGTCAATGATCAACCACTGAGCAACACGGCCCGGGCAATTTCTATTATTTTAATGCACCAGGTCTCGAGAGGACAGAGAGACCCCGAGTTCTTGGGAAACACACTGTAGAGCAGTGGTTGTCAACCTTCTGGCCCTTTAAATACAGTTCCTCATGTGGTGACCCAACCATAAAATTATTTTCGTCGTTACTTCATAACTGTAATGTTGCTACTGTTATGCATCGTAATGTATATATCTGATATGCAGGATGATCTTAGGTGACCCCTGTGAAAGGGTCGTTTGACCACCAAAGGGGTCGCGACCCACAGGTTGAGAACCGCTGCTGTAGAGTCATCAAGGAGGAGATGAGGTATGACTGGAACTTACTGGTTCACAGAAGGTGATATTACAGCACAACAATTCCAGACATTGAGGCATGGCCCACTCAGAAGTCCCTTCAATGAGCTAAATCTCAACAAGTTCCACTTCCTAAAACTCCTACTCCCAGTCGATTAATTTAACACAAATCAATTACGATGTTTTCTATGTGCGAAGTTGCTAGAAACACACATATTCAAAACATTAACGTTATCTAAATGAAAATTGAAAAATCCTATTTCCTGCTTGGTGGGGGGAGGCTACAGAAAATGAGATAAATAACTATCTTTACTTTTACTATTTTCAATTTAATCTACAGCATACACTTCCAGATTTCTCTATCTCCTTTCTATTATGTTGCTGTCCAGCACCATTTTTAAACGATCTGCATCTAATCCACAAAAACAGAACTGTTTCCTGACTCTGAGCTGGGCTGACGCCAAATATATTTCAGGACTCATTTAATTGAGTGCATTCCTACTCACATTAAACAGGTAATTTTCAAGACCATGTTTAGAGCAGGAAGCAAAGGAGAATGCCTTCGTAACTGACACAGGACTCTGAGGTACACGGAGTAGGATGTTATTGCTTAGACTGGCCTTTGGCCAGGGCTGCAGCCAGCACTCTTTGAAAAAATAGCCGTGGGATTGTTAATGGCCAACGAAGCTCAGACTCTCGGTGTTGCCTGTACGTTTATAAGCAAAATAGTATTCTAACATCAACATATATCTATGGACTGAGGTACCCTCAGAGAGATAAGAAAACATAATATTTTAAGTCATGCTATTTAATAACATTGAATGAACAGCCTTTCCAATGTGTTCAAGGTACCCTGGGAGCAAACAAGAAGAAAACTGGTGCTATGTACAAGCACATTTTAAAATTTAAATAATGATAGTCTTACATAAACATATGTTTTAAATTTTAAGAAAACATTAGAATTCATTGCAAAGTTGTCACTGTTCTCTTAGGCAATTCTTCAACAGTCTTCCAAATGAATCTAGACATCAGTGAGGGATGAAGAAAAGAAGAATTATGAAAGGAGAGTTAAAATGTTGTTGAAGAAGAAAAATTATGTTAGAAAAGTATCATTAATACTGTGGACGTTTCCGCATGTTAGGAGAATAGACTTAACTTCATTAGATTTTAAGAAAACATTAGAATTCATTGCAAAGTTGTCACTGTTCTCTTAGGCAATTCTTCAACAGTCTTCCAAATGAATCTAGACATCAGTGAGGGATGAAGAAGAGAAGAATTATGAAAGGAGAGTTAAAATGTTGTTGAAGAAGAGAAATTACGTTTGCAAATCCTTAGAAAAGTATCATTAATACTGTGGATGTTTCCGCATGTTAGGAGAATAGACTTAACTTCAGCCCTGATGGTTTCCACAACTAAACAAATGTATGCAGTCCTCTGGTCATGCTTACAGGGGAAATACCAGTCAGTGGTTCAAAACCGTATTTATGAAGTAAATACTTTAAAAAATACGGGAATCAGAGACACTGTTAAAAATATAATAGATGCTATTATGTGTTTGTATATATGCGATAATAAGTGGATGGCTTCCCCTTAGATGCTATTATGTGTTTGTATATATGCGATAATAAGTGGATGGCTTCCCCTTAGATGCTATTATGTGTTTGTATATATGCGATAATAAGTGGATGGCTTCCCCTTAGATGCTATTATGTGTTTGTATATATGCGATAATAAGTGGATGGCTTCCCCTTAGATGCTATTATGTGTTTGTATATATGCGATAATAAGTGGATGGCTTCCCCTTAGATGCTATTATGTGTTTGTATATATGCGATAATAAGTGGATGGCTTCCCCTTAGATGCTATTATGTGTTTGTATATATGCGATAATAAATGGATGGCTTCCCCTAAATACTTGCATTCATTCATTCAATGAACAGGCAATATATTGTTAAGGTTAGTTCAAGTTGGCAGGAGAAGCTCAAGCAAGCAAATGCATTGAAACAGAGTCAGACATATCTGGGTGTGTCTTACCAATTAACGGGCTGGCTGCATGGACTTCTGACCACTGCAGTAGCACAAGGCCCTGCTCTCTAAGGGCCCTCGCCCTGGGGTTTAATGCTTTGCAGTCGCTGTCTTGAAATAATTTTATCTTTGCATCTGTGTTTTATAAGTGAAGGCCCATGGGACAGTGGAACATGCACTCTGAGCTTGGAGATTTGGCTCCTGTGTGGTCCTACCTCTCACCAGCTTCTGGGGACAGGTTCTCAGCCACCTGTTCTCCTACCCCAGATAACCCCAGTCCTACCCAGCAGCCCCATGTCTGCTTCTGGCGGCTGTCACCATCCACCATCCGCCCTGGCAGAGACCTGGATGTGAGGGTGGAGCTGCTGAGACGAGGAAGCCAGAGCACCGACCAAGGCCAGAGGCCAAGTCTCAGCTCTCAGCCAGGCCAAGTCTTTCCGCAACTCCTAATCCAGATACCACGCACGCCCGGCACTGAGGTTTAAAGATCCCCAGGGGGTTCGCCTATCTGCCAAGGGTTAAGGCAGCAGGGCCATGGGAAGAGGAAATGTCTGGCTCAGCTTCACCAGCTTCCCCTCCAGGTAGAGCACAGTGCTTTGGTCCCGCGCCCGGCGGTAGCCCTGCAGCCCACCTGGCCAGAGGCCGAGCTCAGCTGCATCCCAGAGCAGAGACCTCAGAGGCCACTGTGGGCCGGCACTTGGTCCACAGGCATCCGGGTGCCCACGGGTGCTCCCTCGCAGGCACCATGCAATGCGCAGGGGACCTTGTCCTCCTTGCAACACTGTGGCTTAAAACCATCAGCCTGGATTTTGCCACCCATCTTTACTTTGTGCAAAGCCAGTTCTAAATGCAAACATCAGAGCATTTAACTCAAAGAGATTCACCCGAATTACACAATTCATACTTCATGTGTGATGCTAGCTAGACGGTGCTCTAGCTGTCCCGAAGAGACCCACAAACCAGGGTTACGAAGGCTAAAGAAGGAACCACACACTTACAACTCCAGCAACAAAGTAAGTGCCCTAGGTTTAACATGACATTGAGTTACGTAGCACTGTTTATTGAAAAGCATAAGAGATTTTTTTAATGAAAACAACAACATGGTCATATAAAGAACGCTAAATATTAAAATACATGTATTCTGGTAATTTAATTTACTGATAT
>NW_006297152.1:2923258-2932372 GCF_000327345.1 Myotis davidii
CAAATTTGAAGTACCTGACAAGACAGAACACAATTTCTTAAAGATTATCACTCAAACCGGAATTATAATAAACCCAGAATGTTTATACTGTTGGTAAGGTGATACGTGGTTGCCACTTTTGTGAATTTACCACAGTTATGTGTATTACAGGTGTGAGTCCTAAAATTGTATTGTGATAAAGTCATTTCCTTGTTGGTTATAATTCACTAAAAATAAAGACATTGCTATTACTAGTATACCAATAAATAACGTCAAAATAGAGATATGATTAAAAGCATATGATTCTCTGAATAATATTAGACAACAATTAAACTATTGTCCCATGTATAAACACAAGCGAAAGTTTATCATATTGAAAAGGCAAGACAGAGCTGTATATACACTGTGTTGTAACTGTCTACAAAGACAGATAATGCGTAAGAACAAATTCTAAAAGGTCACACCAGGTTAAAAATTAATATTTAGAACAGGTAGAGTGGGCAGAGTACTTTTTTCTTCAAATTTTCAAAATTATTGTACTTATACTTTAAGAAGAGAGGAATTTCACTTAGTCACATACAAGCTTGAGGTCTGCTCATGAATTTTGGCTGCGTGCGGTTCTTAATTGGTTTTCAATGGCCACTAGGAAAAGGCACAAAAGTACGTATTTCTGAGCATCGGCAAGATAACCAGGGAACCATTGATTTGAGGCATCATCTGTTAATGCTGTGAGGTGAAATATTTTAGGTATTTAGGAGGTAATCAAAACAGTCATTATCTGGATATGGTATTCATTTCCAATCCTCTCACTTCAAGCTTTCATCTTTCTTTTAAGTGCACAGCCCTGGCAATGTCATCTTCCCCCAGTTAGTCTTTATTGAACACACAAAGAATTCCTTTTGACTGAATGAAAGAAAACACTCTTCAGACTCGTAACACTGGAGGTCACCACAGTCAAACATGTGGGGTCCCTTCTGCTTGCTATGGATGTTGATGTTCTCTACATACTCTTGCAACGATGTGTGTCTGTTCACACACACACGTGTATCTTTTTGCTTTTTCCCCTTCAGAGAAGAAATACTGGAAGCATGAAATACCCAGTATGACTGTAAGTATTGAACATAGGCCGGAATCATCATTTAAATGAACATTCATTTTGAATGCAAACACGTCTCCTAAAATGAAGACATTCAGAGGAATCACCTTGTTGGTGACTAAAAGTGTCCCAGATTTGGAAGTTACCAAAGTCTCCTCAAGGCCAACGAAGTTAATTATTTTGTTCTAGTGTCAATCTTCTCCAGGGTGTTTTTAACCCGACACCTCGGGCCCGGACCTGGTGATGGAAAGCATCCACATGGCAGTGGTCCCACCCCCTCTCTCCCCAAGTCACCCAAGCACAACTGCACTTGCAAGGAAGGGCCTGTGTGTCCCCACAGATACCAAGAGGTTGTGGCGCACACCCAACCCTTTCCCCAAACCACAGACAGGCAGCGAGAGGCATTCTGCCCTTCTCAGGTATCACGGTCGTTGGTCCTTTCATCTCCACCGGGTTTCAGCACCCCTGCCCTCAGTTCCCAGGCTTCTCCGCTTCACTCTGAAGAACATTCCAGTTCCCTGATTAGATCAAGCCTTCCCCGAAAACCTGAACTCCCAAAGGCAGCGGTTGTTTCTCTGCTGTACAATCTGTACTCGAACCAAAATGCCATAATTGACATGTGTTGTACAGGCATCCCTGAGTCACAATTAGCAGAGACACCGAAAGGGCAATATTTCCAAGTGCAGTTCCCAACCAAACTGACTAATGGTTCTGGGGTTGGCGAGGCTCCGGACCCCACCAGCCAAGATGCAGGGCAGAGAGGAAGCGGCATTTGCAGTGGCGGTGTTCACTCACATGGGCCACATCGACTAAATGTTGGACCTAAGAGGCAAGTCTACTGCTTTGGTTGAGAGTTCGGGCAGGGTAATCAAAACTACGTGGATCAGAATCAAGGTGTGGCCACGGACTGGTGTTTTGCTTTTCATTTTTGTCCAGTTCCTTAACCTCAATGATTCAGTTTCCTCATCTACGACATGGGGATAATTATCATACCTACACCAGAGTTGCCCTGAAAGTTTAACGAGGACAGCATGCTGCTACTGCCAGCAACTTTCATGGCAATGTCAAGGGCATTAAACAAGGGCAGTGTCAAGGGAAAATATCTATCAATTATAATATAAGGAGTAACTTCCCTCTGAGAGCTTAGAAAAAAAGATAAGGCTTTTCTTGTGCCTATCACTTAAGATAATTTAATGAAATTGAATTCCCATCCCTAAAAGGCACTAGAAAATAAGGTACATTCTTATTAAGCCATGCCGTCTAAAAAATATATTTATATTTTTACCTTGTATAAGATGGAAAAGTCAGTTTGTGTTTATGTGAATTTTTAACTTTAGATAACCAAAACTCTACTTACTTGCTGTTGGAAAGAATCCTATATAATAAAAGGCTAATATGCAAATTGTACCCTCGACAGGGAGTTCGGCCAGGGGGTGGGGCCGGCTGGCCAACCACCCGTGACCCCTCATCCCCCAGATGGCCCTGCCCAGTCAGCCCCAATTGGGGAAGGCCAGCCAGACCCCACCCATGCACAAAATCATGCACCAGGCCTCTAGTAGAACCTAATTTCCCATACTTGTCATTAAATTAGATCTCAGAATTCAAAGTTACATGATAACACATTTCATAAATATGCTTAATCTTTAATTCCCACTTTTTTGATACTTAAAAATATTAATACCCAAACAAGACTGAGATAAAAAGAGCAGTTACCAAAAAAGAGAAAGTAGTAATCTGATTTAGGATTGCTAATTAACATTTACTAAGAAATTAAAAGTGTGGTGTCTGGAGAAGTCAGAAAACATTAGTATGGCTGTTTAAAAAATATTTAAGAAAATAATATAAATAATATATAAAATAATATAAAGAAAGTAATATAAATTTCTTAAAAACAATTATGGCATCTAGTCCTAAAAAATTAGAGGACTTCTGAAGTCATTCACACATTATCTCTAATTTTGCCTATTAATTTCATTATGATAATTAAATCAATAAAGTCAAAGAGACAGATGAATTAGCTGAAGAAAATTCAAAGCAAATTAAATTGAATTTAAGACTCTTGTACAGTTATTAATGACACATACACTCTGCCAAAGAACAGACTGACAAAAATTTAAGATCTCTTTTGGCAAACACTCTTCTAACACTTTTTAATTCAATGGATAATTATTACATCCTTATTAGGTAATCATGCGCCATGCTTGAAGTTGGCCATTGAAAACCTAATGAGATAGTTCACATTGTAGCTTACTTACTATGTGAACTTACATGACTCCCTTTTAATTCTGTAAGTCTACTGTAAGAAAGCTGGAGATGTTTGGCACAGATTGTAAGGAAGAACGTTTAGAAGGCATTTATCCGAAGAAGGGATCGAACAGACTAGAATAGAATAGATTCCTAAGTGCCTTCCTTATGTCTGACAGCATGATGTTTGGCAGAGGGAACCTGTGAAGGAGACAGACATGATCCCTCTCCTCGTGGAATTCACAGCCTTGAAGAGAAAATGGAGACTAAGTAATGAAGCAAAGAGAGAGGAAAAAAAAACCCCAACAGGTTAGAATGGGTGCTATGATGGAAATAAGCAGGCTATTGAGACAGATAATGGGGAAGGGGCTGCTTAATATTATAGTCTCAAGGGTAGACCTCTCATCCTTTCCTTTGTGTCAAATGAATGTCCACAATCTTTGTCCATTTTTATATGGGGCTACTGGATTTTTCTGTCAATGTATAAAAGTTCTTTATATGTTTGGTAATTAAGTTTTGTGTGTGATATGACTTGCAAAAAGTTTTCTCTGGTTTGATGCTCCTTATAGCTATTTTGGCCATGCAGAAATTGGTAAACTTACTTTTTTCCTTATGGTTCCTGTTTTATTTATGGTAGTTGGAAAAGCTTTCTTCATGCAGAAATTATATAGAACTGCCCCATGATGTCTCCTCATAGCTTTATAGTTTATGTTTTACATTTACATCTACGATCCATTTGAAGTTTCTGCTGGTGTGAACTATGAGGTATGGATCCTTTTTATTTTTTTCCAAAGGCTACCCTGTCAGCTCATCACTATTTATTGAAAAATCCATCTTTTCCATTGATATTACTTGCCACTGGAGTTCATGTATATATTCTGTAGTCTTTTCAATTAATCTTTCCCTTCATGCCCTACAAGCAAATTATCTTAATATTGAGGCATAATATGCTTTATTTAATCTCTGGTGGGCTAATTCCACATTATTGGTCCCTCCGAGAGAAATTTTCCTGGCTTTTGGGCTAATATATTTTCCCATATCAACATCAGATTAGCCTACTTAGGTCCAAAAATATCCTGTAGGTCTTTTTGTAAATGTCCCATAAATTGACAGAATGAGTTCGGAGAAGTTAACAAGATGCTGAGGTTTTCCATAGTATATTATTGCAATTATTGAAGTATTATTTGGGAACATTAGAAGCCTTCTAAATTGGGGTCTTTCTTTCACTATGTCTTATAAATCACTGTAACTCTCTATATAGAAGAGCTATTGATTTTTTATATTAATTTTTTCTTTCATAGCTCTTTGGAACATTTTTACTCTGTAAGACTTTTCAGCTGATTCTTTTGGTTTCTTAATTATACAATCAGATCAACTGTAAATGTTTTTCTATTATTTTTATATCTCTAATTTTTTTCTGGTCTAATTGAATTGGTTTAGTACTCCAGAACAATGTTAAGTAATAAAGGTGATAATGAACTTTATTATCTGTTTCTGAAAATAGCAAGAATATTCTAGTGTTTCCCCATTGCATATGACACTGGACTTGGGATTGAAATAGATATGTTTTATCAGGTTAAAACAATATCTATCTACTAGAAGCCCAGCGCACGATTCGCACAGGAGCCCCACCTCCTCGCGCAGCCACCCTGGCGCACCTCGCTGCCCACGCAGCCTCCTGCTGACTGGTCGTTACGGCGTGGTGGCGTGATGACCGTTAGCATATTAGCTCTTTATTATATAGGATTCTCAGAAGTATTAGGGGTTGTTTTTTTGGTAAGTAAAGTGTGAACATTAAATTGTGTTGCCTTTTCACATGTATGAACTAAATCATGTGCTTTCCTCTTTAAATGTAATGTTAATAGATTTCTTTTCATTGAACCATTATGTCCCCAAAATAAACCCCCGTAATCAGGATGTTTTGTTCTTTTAATGTGTATTAGATTCTGTCTGTCAACATTTTATTTAGGATTTTCACATACTTATTTGCATGGACATGAATAATCTAAAATTTTCTTTTAAGTTCAATCTTTATTAAATTTTGATGTCAATATCATGCTCACATAATTTTAAAAATTGTTAAATTTCCATTTCCTGTTCTCTGGAACAGTTTAAATACCATTGACATTATCAGGTTTTTAAAGTTTTGGTAGAATTCCCTTATGATATCATCAGGGCCTAGATTTTTCTGCCAAACTCCCTCACCCTGTTAATTTGTCTGTTTGTATGTTCTATATATTTTGAAGTCTTTTCATAAATTATCCCTCTCTAGAAATTTAACCAGTTTTTCAAAGTACTCACCTAGGGTTTAGAAAACAAAATTTCTTATAACTTAAATTTCCAGATATTTTTCCTATCATTGCGCTACCTTTTTTAAAAATTTCATTAGCTAATATTTTATTTTTTCCAAAGAAGTACTTTTATTTATCTTTTACATAATTAATTCATTTCTGCATTTATATTTCTTAATCATCTCATTTTGCTTTGGATAGATTGGTTTTATTGTTTTCTTCTAACTTCCTAATTTACTACTCAAAATAGTAAATTTATATTTTTTCTTCTGGGAGTTGTTTTATGCATATACCATAGATTCTGATATGCTGTGTTTTTATTACATTTATTTTCTAGACTTTAACAATTTTAGTTTTGATTTCCTCTTTGACATGATTTTGAGAAAGAAATTTTTCATTTTGATGAATTATTTTAAATTTTCTTCTCTTATAACTAATTTTTAGTTTTATTGTGTTCAGATTAGTGCACTTTTCCTTGTGATGCTGTAAATGTTTGGTTTCTGCTAATAATCCATGATCACTTGGATCAATTGAGAAAATGTATCCTCTGTTTTCAGGAAACATAGTGTTACATATAAATTAGATCCATCTTACTAATTATGTTGACGACATCTTATAGATTTACATATTTTTGTCCACTTGATTTATCAGGAATTATGGAAGAAAATTAAGGTCTAAATTGCTCCTATTTTTTTTGTTTTGTTAATTTATGGGACTTCACTAATTTCTACCTTTAAATATTTGTTTTGCCACATGATTTCCATTTCCTCTTATTACTGACTCCAGTAATGTGCATGCTTGATTTCCTTGGTCTTCTATAACCACTATTCTCTCTCTAATCAAGCATGTCAAACTCACGGCCTACAGGCCGCATGGAGCCCACAACGAATATTTTTGCATCCCAGCCAATCTAACAGTATGTAAGAAACATTTTAATAAAAGTTTCATAACTTAATTTTTTCAATATCCTGTTATACATAATTATGAATAACGAACTACAATGTTCGCTAATGACTGATTACTATAATCGTGTTGCATTCATTTCCCTTACACGTCTTTTGCGTAGGCGCAGCATTTCTCTCCACTAATACTAGCAGCGAATATTTTAGCAGCTGATTGTTGTGTCCTTAGTCTTGTACTGACTTGTTTGGTGTGTGAAACGGGAAATATTTCACTTTTGGAGAACAAGAAAAATAGGTTTATTTGTGTTACGCTGTATTAATTTGTGCAGTTATTCTGCGATTTCTCATTTATTTCAGCCCTTTGTATTGAGCATGTCTCTATCCAAATAAACCTACGTTTCTATGAAAATTGAAACCTTTTTTGCGGCCTACATAAACTTAAACCTTATTTGGCCCATGTTAGCCTTTGAGTTTGACATGCTTGCTCTAATCCTTTTGAACTCTTAATATTTGTTTCATTTTGCTCTTTCCTCACAGCTATCCCTTTAGATATTTGCTATATTTTCAGCAGTGTTTAATCTTGTGTATTTTCCTGTCAATTTTATTTTATTTTTCTCTTCTATTTCTTTCTGGAGCCTCTCTGCTGTTTACCTACCAAATCTTTTCTGAATTCCTGTCCTTCATAGAGACATTTATTTCTTTAATGTTTTGTTTAGCTTTATTTTTAAGTCAATGGCACACTCTGTTCAACCACCATTTTTATCTCGGTTGTAGTCACATGGTTTTCTTCTTTCTCATAAACTCTCTTGGCCTAGCTTTTGGTTTTCCCTTTCATTTACTCATTTTTTCCTTGTGATTCATTTTTTAAAGATCTTGGTTTGTTCCTTTCTTCTATCACAGTTTTGAAACTGGTACTTTTTTTTCTTCTCTACCAGCAGCTGTTTGTTGGCGGTTCATGGGGGGAAGCACCCAGGGACATGTCCCAGGATAACAGCACTTTTTCTCATGATAAATGACTTTGTTTGTATGTTATTTTTTCAGCCAATGGACACCGTTTTCTTAGCTCACTTTTTTCTCCTCCACTGCGACAGAGACTGGCCATTTGCTGAAAGTATGGTTTGTGTTCTTTTGTGTGTTTGTTTCTGTTTTGTTCCTTTAATGTTTGGGAAGGAATGAAGACCACAGGTTCAGCAAAGATAGCCCCAACCTTAACATAATATAATCATATAAAAGAGTTTGATGAGCTATTTATCAATGCATTGTGTTGAAGCCAAGATTTTCTTATCAATTATAAAAATTAAAGCCTATCTTTTTGGTTTATACTTATAAAAAAGAAGTTTGGCTTTTTTATAGTTTAAATCTTTTTTAAAAGATTTTTAACTTGATTTTTTTAGATAGAGAGGAAGGGAGAGGGAGATAGAGAAACATCAATAGGCGAGTAGAACCTCGATGGGTTGCCCCCTGCACACCCACAACCCTGGCATGTGCCCTGACCAGAGAATGGAACCAGCAACCTTTTAGTGCAGGGGACAATGTCCAACCAACTGAGGCACACTGGCCAGAGCTAAATCTCTTTCTAAAATTACAGTTTACATTCAATATTACTGCAGCATTATTTACAACAGCCACGATAGGGAGGCAACCTCAGTGCCCATCAACAGAGGACTGGATAAAAAAGTTAGGGTACATATGTACAATGGAATATCATTCAGCCATAAAAAATAGCGAAATCTTACCATTTGTAACAGCATGGATGGACCTACAGGGTATTATGCAAAGTGAAATAAGTCAGACAAATACCATATGGTTTCACTTATATTTGGAATCTAAAGAGCAAAATAAATGAACAAACAAAACAGAAACAGACTCATAGACACGGACGACAGACTGCCGGTTACCAGAAGGGAGGGAGGTTGGGAAGGGATTAAGAACTACAAATTGGTAGTTACAGAACAGTCCCGGGACTGTAAAGTACAGCATGGGGAATATAGTCAATAATACTGTTGTAACTATGTGCAGTGCCCGGTGGGCACTGGAAGTGTCAGGAGCGCCACTTGGTAAAGTGTATGATTGGTCTAACCACTATGCTGTACCCCAGGGCTGTGTTTGGTGAGGTTAGCCCATTTTTTTCACTAAGAACCGCACTGGGTCTGCGAACGTCTGCCCTCTCCTGGTGCAACCGCTCTGTTCTGTTACAAAAATGGAGTGCAGAGAACCAAGATGGCGGCATAGGTTAACGCCGGAGTTTGCCGCCTCGAACAACCATTTCAAAAGTGAAACTAAAAGACGGAAGGGACATCACCCAGACCCACAGGAACGCTGGCTGAGTGGAAGTCCTACAACTAGGAGGAAAGAGTAACGCATACGGACTCTCAGAGGCGGCGCAGTGCTGAAGTCAAATTCTGAGGTGCGGAGTGCGCAGAGCGGGCCGGCGGAGGGCGCGGTTGGCGTTTTCAATCGGGAGGGAGTCGCAGACTCTGAGCTCCAGATCCGGGAGAGTCTTTAGGGTCACAGACTCAAACGGGAGAAGCGGGACTGTCTGGTTTCGGTCGGAACTCGAAGGCAGCTTTCTCTCCGAGGTTTGCAGCGGTTGCTGGGACTC
>NW_006297152.1:2933597-2938043 GCF_000327345.1 Myotis davidii
AAAATAAAATAAAATAACATTAAAAAAAAAAAAAATGGAGTGCAGGCGCTGCACCTCAGTGCACCTCTCCATCTTCCAAACTCATCCTCTTCGTGCAGAGGCTGCTTCCTGTCCCCACTCCTGTCCATGTCCACATCCTGCCGCACACGCTCCACAGCTGTGGGCAGAAATTCCTTTGGGGGGTAACCTGGGGCTTTAGCCATCTCTCCCTCTCAACAAAAACGGTTGTTTACATTTTGGTCTCTCATGACCTTGTTTTGGATCATTTCTAGGGAGAGGATGGGATCATGTGATTGCAACGACCACGTTCGAATCAAGGTCGTATCCTAAATTCTTTAATTTTTGAGTCTTAACATTTGAACATTCTCAAAATCCACATGTTTTATATGCTTAGGAATCGAGCTGGAAGTGCTAGGAAGTAATAATAGCCATCTGCTTTTCGTCTGGCACTGCGCATCGATTTTATTGTGCGCTCCTCAAAACAGCCCTGCGAGTGAGGGACTCTTATCTCGTTTGACAAATGAAGAGCAGAGCCCAGATAGTCAACCTGGAGCTTTCTGACTCGACAGCCCACATTCTCTACTCCAAACCACACTCAAATCAGTTCCCATTCACCAGAAGTCATTTCCCAATGTTTAATTGTTGCAGAAACAAAGGAATTCCTGATTGATTAGATTCTGGCACCGCTGCTTTGTTTTGGAATCTAAATTTCTTCAGTCTCCTCCAAATACTTTTTTAAACCACTGGTTACATATAGTAGAAAACATTTTAGAACAGAAATGGTCGCATGATATTGAACAAGGACTGGACTTCCTACACTGTGAAACCACAAAGCCCAACGTAACACAACCAATATGTTGTTTGGTTTTGTCCCCTAAGCAACTGACCAAACACTAGGATAAATGTGCCTGCCAATGGATTTGACAAAGATTAAGAATGTTGACACACCCCCTACCTAAAATATAAATGCCGAGTAAATATATAGCATACATAACAAACAGGCAAAAATTCAAATGACAGTCCATTGAAGAGTAAGATGAGAAGTGGTTCATTTGGGGCAGAATTGATGTAATAATTTCATGATTATTTTAAACTGGCTCTATGGATCCAAACTCCAGACATCCAATGTCTCAAACACAGTTACAGACAGAAATCGGCAATTGCCACCACACTTTTCTTGCCATTCAAAACAAAGTAAGCACTGCACAAATCTTGCCTATTTTAAAATAAAGTTTTATGTACAAATTTTCATGGACATCCTCTAACAATGGCACGGAAGAAAGACACAATAGAAGAATACTGCTTTTCAAGGCAAGACCTATGCTTTTATACTGGTTCTATATTATTAGTGAAAGGTTACTTAACTCTCTAAGCTTCAGTGCCTTTGTGTAGAGACTTGGAAATATCTCTCCTAAGTGGTTCTGTGTGGTTCATACTTGTGTGAACAGCTGGCTTCCAAGACATAGTAGATGCTCAGTAAGTATCTACTGAACCTGAGTAACGTTAGGAACAATTTCCTGTTTCTCCTTTCGGTTGCATTAAGATATAATAAAACGGTAACAAAAGCCTATTCACACTTTTTCTCAAGGATACATTAGCCTATAGGTATATTAACACTCCATTTCTTTCTTTCTCCATCTTTGGCCATATATAGAAGTAAGAGTTACCTTTAGAATGGACTCAAAGTTTCCTGTACCACTTTAGGTGTTAGGTTTTTGTTTGTTTGTTTGTTTGTTTGAAGAAAATAGGTCAATTGCTCTGATGGAATAAAAAGTTTAAAGGCTGGCCAGTGTGGCTCAGTAGTTCGATTCCGGGTCAGGGCACATGCACAGGTTGCGGGCTTGATCCCCAGTGTGGGGTGTGCAGGAGGCAGCCGATCAATGATTTTCTCTCGTCATTGATGTTTCTATCTCTCCCTTTCCCTTCCTCTCTGAAATCAATAAAAATACAAAATAAAAAAGTTTGAGAAATATAGGCTGCAGAATAGAACAAACATGAATGCCCGGTGTGCCTTTGCTCTTACTAGCTATAACAAGTTATTTAATAAACCTCCCCAGAGTTGCTGAGTCAGCCAGCTGAAGCGTAAAGCCCGGCACGCAGGACACATGAATCAATGATGATATTCTCATCATCACCGTCTCAGGGTGAGGACAGAACATTTTACATCTAATCCCATTTCTACCAAAGATCTGCTGTCATTTCCCCCATAAAATGTTACTGGTGGTGATCCAAACAAACAAACAAAAACCTACTTGCCGTTAGTTCCAAAGTGTTCAGATATGTTTGAAAGAAAAAAATAAATAAAAATAGTAGCCTAGTAGTCAAGTCATAAGAACATAATAACACTCTTGGCTGCACTATGAACCTTGGTAATTTAATTACTTCTTTCTAGAAGTCTGGATTGTTTTAATTAAATTGAAAATGCTGTTTCTTGTTTCAGTTTTAGTTCTTCATTTAGGAAGAAAAAGAAATCAGGAAAGACACGCAGGTCCTTGGGGGGGGAGGGTGCTTATTTTTCCAGAACAGGATATATTCCTTCGGTTCTATCTTCTGGCTTTCGGTCACAGGAACTACTCAATGGGCCTGACTCGGATTCCGCTGAAACCACAAAACCAGGAGATGGCGCCTGGGAAGCTCATGACTAATTTCAATCAAAAATAAGCTCTTTGGCCAGAAATCTGTAGTAAATTGAGGCAACATCAAACTTGTGGTCAATTAAGGCAAGAGAACAACAACACTAAAATACCCATGAATGTGCAGAGCTATGAAATGAGCATTAAACACCATTTGCATTTTTCCTTAGATTTTTAAGAGCATCTTTTAATAAGGTGCCTCCTCGCACACCTGTTTCCCATGTTTGCCTTAGAGATGCTGTGGATCGAGGGGAAGAGCGAACTGCCTTTTTCCATAAAATGATTATGTCTCATGACCAGAAGACATTGTTCCCAGGAAATTACAATATCTAATCAAATATTCTCTTTCAAGGGGGAAAAGTCCTTTCATTTCCAATAGAAGATAATGAAATACACAAAGATCCATCTGTAATATTTTAAATACTGTTTTGGAGTAAGTTAATTGCTTGTGGAAATACTCATGATGTTTGTGTAGGGGGAAGATGAAATATAAAACAAAATATCCCATACAACACAGCCTCCATTCGCAACAAAAAGAGAAGAAAGACCGGTTAAAGGAGGGAAGAGAGGAGTCAAAAGAAATACATTAAGTTTTAACAGTGAGATTGCTAGAGTTTTGCTGATTTTGTTTTGCTTTATCCTTGTATAGGGTTTCCAAGTTTTCAACGAGGAACATCAGTTGCTTTCGTAAGCAAACAAACCAAAAAATCCTGAATCTGAAGTACTCTCTGTCAAACAGGGTATTTCCTGTCCACTACACGGGTGTTTTCAGTCCAGAAAAACATTACCCATTTTTAAAATTATGAAAACCTAAATGAGGAAGTCCACATCGTTAGCTAAAATTTTATTTATTTTGGAGGCATTATCTCCTGTTGGGCACCCAACATGCCACTGAATCTCACTGAAACTGATTCAACAACAGACTAATTTCTGACGCTAGCCAAAGAGATATCTATTTTTAAAAACCTGATCTGTTAGTTCAAAACACTTATGGGCTGCAAGAAAGCACTCCTGGCTATTCTAATGGACTCGGGGAACTACACTGATGTGGTTGTGTGAGGAAGGGCTTGAAACCCACACCCAACATGCCATTGAATCTCACTGAAACTGATTCAACAACAGACTAATTTCTGACGCTAGCCAAAGAGATATCTATTTTTAAAAACCTGATCTGTTAGTTCAAAACACTTATGGGCTGCAAGAAAGCACTCCTGGCTATTCTAATGGACTCGGGGAACTACACTGATGTGGTTGTGTGAGGAAGGGCTTGAAACCCTGACAGGTCCTGCGGGGTCATAAGAGAATGCTGACCAGGCAGACCAGAGCTAGAACACCCAGCTTTGACATGGTTGGGGCTCCTGGTTGGTTACAGGAAATCAACAGGTAATAGTGTCACATCCCAGAGCAGGGCCCACTATCTCTCATCCTTCCAGAATCAACTCTGCCTGCCCAGCGACTTCCCCAAAGCCCAGCCTTCTCCTTGGTTTTCCTGGGCTTCTGGGGTTGGCCAAGTACAAGGAGACCATGTGCAGGTCCCGCTGCTAAGACTATTCCTTGGCTCAAAAGGTTAAGGTTTGGTAGGACTGGCCCCTTCGCTCTCAGCAAAGTCAATAATGCTGAGCCAGTCAGGGCGGAAATGGAGTTGTCTCTCACACACACACACACACACACACACACACACCACACAAAGTATAAATGTCATTAGACTCTTACACATCTGGTAAGTGAATTACATTCTAGAGAGTTCATTGGTTTGCATGAGTTATATGTATCAATTCTGAGGAAATAAATTGCCCAGTTTTCTCTGAAACTC
>NW_006297152.1:2938173-2941901 GCF_000327345.1 Myotis davidii
GACCTTTAGTTAAATTCTACAAATCCTTCAGATAGGTGGTCTCTACCGTGAGGCACACACGTCCCAAAATATATGTATGCAACAAATATATGCTCGCCGAGGCCAGTTTGGCTCGGTGGATGGAGCGTCTTCTACCCATGAGAAAATTCATTTCCCTTAGATCAAACATATGTCAAAACCCAATGACAGGCAGCAACTATAAATTTAAAAAGAGAGAAAATAAAGCTTGGAGCTCACTTCAGAATTCCCCACACTGTACTAGTACAGACCTTTAGTTAAATTCTGCAAATCCTTCAGATTGGTGGTCTCTACCGTGAGGCACACACATCCCAAAATATTTGTATGCAAGAAATATATGCTCATGTGTATTTATCTCGGTCCCTTATAATTTTTTGGCTTTAAGTTAACATAATTTGTGAGAATAATAGTGCATGACCATCACAGTTATATACACTACATTTTTATCAATAAGGGTGTTTTATTTTAAAAGTTGGAAATTTGATAACCAGAACTGGCAAAGAAAATGTCTATATATTAAAAAGTCTATACATAAATATGCTCATATTTATTTATCTTGGTCCCTTATAATTTTTTGGCTTTAAGTTAACATAATTTGTGAGAATAATAGTGCATGACCATCACAGTTATATACACTACATTTTTATCAATAAGGGTGTTTTATTTTAAAAGTTGGAAATTTGATAACCAGAACTGGCAAAGAAAATGTCTATATATTAAAAAGTCTATACATAAAAATCAGTGTGCTAGTATCTGCCTGGGCAGTATCTTTATACAGATCAAGGCAGCAGACGGTCAATTCCACTTACAATAAATGCAAGTACTTCACAACCAGAAAATAGTGCTGCACAGCATTCAAATCGTATATATTCTAGCCATCCTGTTCCCCACACAGGATTCTTGGATGAGTCAAAGGCATGTGGCTAATGACCTGCAGCTAGATTGATTTTAATCATAGTAATCCCCCAAATCCTAAAACTACGAAGAACAATATGTATACGCTTACATATATTTTTCCGACTATACTGCAGAACTTACTATTTGTGGCCTTATTTGAATCAAAGAAAACAACTTCAATTTCCGAGACTGTGATTCTCTCAAAAACTGAGGCCACTGGACAGTAAATCTTTCTCTTCTAACTGGTTCGATCTAGACCTGTTGATGATCTGTTCTACAAACTAAGTATATCCATTATTTGGGGCTGTCTCAGCTTCATCATTTTAAGTCCCAGTTTAAAGGAACTGACTGAAGAAGGCCTTGGGTTGTAAAGTGAATACAGCAAAGTTCAATCCCAACCAGCAGGGCCCGATAAGCTGAATCACCCTTGTGTAACGAGAACAGTGCTACCGGCGAGGTGGTGTTCGAGGAGGCTAATCTCATTTGGGATCCGTGCCCCAAACCAACTGTGTGTCCTGGAGAATAAAACTAAGTAACCTCAGCAATTATATCAACACCTTCCCCTGCTGACAGTTTCCAATCAAAGGCAAATAGCGTCCACAAACTTGCAAGCCTCCTGGCAGTAATTCCTGCTCCCCACTGGCCCCGCTATCATGCTTCATTGTGCTCTTATTCCTTTCTGCTACTTCCTTTACCTACTTCCTGCTCCTTCTCTGGGTGTCTATCTCTCCTGTGCCTTGCTGGACTCCTGAGAGGTGGTGATAAATAGGTTACACGGAACGATGCATTGTTAGTAAAAGGGAAATAAAACAACATTTCAGAATCCTGGTTGGAGTTTATAATACTGTTTTGTTGACTAGTCCATTGTGATTGCGTCAGTGCTTCAATGTAATCCCTTGATTTGTTTTCTATTTCTCTTATTTTTTAAATATTTGGGGGGATTTCTGCTAAGACTGATTCTTTCTCCTATTCTTTCCCAACAGCAAAAAAAAAGAACATATTTTTTATTTTTAAAAATATATTTCTAATGATTTCAGACAGGAAGGGAGAGGGAGAGAGATAGAAGCATCAATGATGACAGAGAATCATTGATCAGCTGCCTGTGGCAGGATTGGGGATCGGGCCCACAACCCGGGCATATGTCCTGTCCGGGAATTTGTCAGAACTCAACTTCAACTGTTTGTCTAGTAAAATTTACTGTATTATGAAAGCCAGTATATACTGGGAAGTATTTCCCCATCCCTGTTTCTAGCACTAATTTTCAATTTTATAGTACATAGATGTTGCAGAAATAACATCATCTATTTCAAAGGCAAGAGAGCCCTGGCTGGTTTTGCTGAGTGGCTGTGTTGGCCTGAGGACTGAAAGGTCTCAGGTTTGATTCCCGGTCAGGAGCATGTGCCTGGGTTGCAGGCTTGATCTCCTGCCCCTGTCAGGGTGCATGCGGGAAGTGTACAGTTGATGTGTCTCTCTCACATCAATGTTTCTCTCTCCCTCTCTTTCCTCTCTCCTCTCCACTCCACTCTCTCTTAAAAAAAATCAATGGAAAAGATATCCTCTGATGAGGATGGAAATAAAAAGGCAAGAGAATAAAACATTTAAGTCAGAAACTTATCGACAATAGAAAAGAGTAGCTTACACAATTACTGGTTCAGGGAAGAAAGCAGGACTTGAATATGAAGGTCTCTCTCTTCCATTTTCAAGTTGTCAGGTCCTATAGCTATTTCTCTTCAGATTAGAGATTAAACTTGACTGTTCACATCTTAAACTGCTGTTTCACTTTTGGAATTCCAGTTTATCACTCAGAACAAACTATGTAGCATCTTCATCAGTGAATAGCAAAATGCTATATGTGGGGAAGTGATACACAGCCAAACAGCTTACGTGAACTAACAATATACAAAATTCGACTATAGTTTCACTGTCACTTTTGAGTAAACTCAATCTCCTATTCATCCACTCATCATTTCTTCGTCTTTCTTTATGGTGAGTCTAAACTTGATTTTGCAGTTACTTCTGTTTCAGTTCCTGATGTGTGTATTTTGTTAGCAAACATTCAAGATAAATTAAATGTAATATAGCAAAATTATAACTATTTACATGACAGCAAATTCATAGTTCAAATCCAAAAATAATGTAGAAGAGTAAAAAAAATTCCTATTAAACTCTAAATTATAGTTATGTGCATACAGAATTTAAGGTGTATAATTCATACCTTAACATGTAAACATGTAACATGTAACATGTAAAATTCATTATAAGATGATTGGCCTGAATTTGGGTTCTACCACAGGAGTCAACCTTCTGGAAGAGTCCATTTGTTATTCAGACTGGAATACAGCGCCACCTACTGGTATCTAGATCCACATTAAAAACCTTTTGTTGGCCAGTCTTGCTCAATTAGTTTATTCAAAACTCACCTCAAAATAAAAATAAAAATTAAAAATAAACTGACCTAAAGCCTCCTATAGCAGTATGTCTTCCGGAGTAATTAGGATATGATTTTGCTAAAAAGTTATCCAAAAATAAAGTTAAATATAAATTACTCTGATATTACACTAAGTTTCTATTCTGGCTTATATTTTCACATTTAACTAGGCAGTCAAATAAAATCTCAGTAATTAAATGTAATGTATCCTGTTCCCATTAACCCATGTTTCAATTTTGATAAATGAACCAAACTTATACAATTAAGTATAGATCTGTTGATTCACAAACATTAATTGAGCACCTACATATTATAAGCCAAGTCCCATGTTAGGCTCTGGGAAATAGAATTGAGGCAGGTACAGCCCTAGCCAGTTTGGCTCAGA
>NW_006297152.1:2942173-2961298 GCF_000327345.1 Myotis davidii
ATCCAGTGAGAATCGGGGAAATGCTTTCATGAGAAAAGCATGTGAAAAGTATGCCCAATGTACACTGTGTACACAAAACTCATAATAGCAATTTCTGTAAAAGTACAGCACTGAAAATTTTATGCTATATATTTTCTCTCTTACATTAGAAAGGAGTTAGGATTCATTTCCATCTCAGTGAGTGTGATGCATATCACCAAGTCCCATGTTAGGCTCTGGGAAATAGAATTGAGGCAGGTACAGCCCTAGCCAGTTTGGCTCAGTGGATAGAGCATCAGCCTGCAGACTGAAGGGTCCCGGGTTCAATTCTGGTCAAGGGCATATCCCCAGGTAGTGAGCTCGATCCCCAGTAGGGGGCATTCAAGAGGCAAACAATCAATGATTCTCTCTCTCTCTCCCTCTCCCTTCCTCTCTGAAATCAATAAAAATATACTTTAAAAAAAGAATTGAGGCAGGTACATAAGGGCTTTACCATGTATTGAGGGACAAAAGTTAAACAAGTCCTTAATTCAGGATGTCACTATCACATCAATTGGATCCAGTGAGGGAATCGGGGAAATGCTTTCATGAGAAAAGCATGTGAAAAGTATGCCCAATGTACACTGTGTACACAAAACTCATAATAGCAATTTCTGTAAAAGTACAGCACTGAAAATTTTATGCTATATATTTTCTCTCTTACATTAGAAAGGAGTTAGGATTCATTTCCATCTCAGTGAGTGTGATGCATATCAATGAAGAAATACATGTATGTGGGAGGGTAGTTATTGAACACTTTCTCTCAATTATTAAATTATTCTTTTGTTAGGTACAAATATATAAACTGTTTCTAAAGCCTAACGTCTGCATTAAATATTTATCTTTAAATAGTCATGAAATGGTTTTGTGATGGGAAGCAAATCACGCATATAATCTGCACTCCTGGCATCTCAAATATTATATATTGTATAACCAATACATAATCAGAGAATGTGAAAAACTAAAAGGCATTTCAGGTAAGAAATCACCTTCATTTTTCTTGGAGCTGCAGATGGCAACATGCCTTAAAAGAAAAGAAAGAAATAGCTCCTTCCAGGAAGCCAAAATTATATTCATTTTCCCCTTGTCAATTAGCCCTTAGTACCACCCAGTCTCTTCAACATGTGTTTCCCACTGATTTGAGCATGTATGTGCATGTATTGTGTTTTACAGTCAGACATTTCAAATATAATACTAAAATTAATATTTCTGTAGAAAAATACTGATTGAGAGGAAATCAGCCAAACAATTGAGAGAGGGCACAGCAGCCATCACCCCACCTTCCAATCAGTCATGCCCTTTCTTTCCTGGTTATCACTGCTTATCTCTTGCACTAAAAATAACAGCCCGCTGCGAAGCAGATGTAAATTTTTAAAGCTGACCATCTGAAACAACTGCATACTACCCAGAGATTAGCTGATGGGTTCCTAAAAGCTCTGATTCACAGGATCTGCCTTAAATTGAAAATAAATGACCTTTGAAAACATTACCAAATCTGTCTCAAGTTTTTTTCTGACATCGAAATTCTTAAGGAAATGCCCTAGAAACTAGTTCATCTCCTTAGCTGAGGCAATCTAACAAGTATGAAAAAGGAAAATATGCAAAAAAAATGTCAAGGAAGATCTCATAGTTTAGTATGTTTGGCATGCTCTTTCAATGTTTTCGTTAAAATACTCCAATGAAGGCCTGTGCATTGATTTGTACATTTATTTTTTCAGAGCAAAGAAAGAGATCATGTTGCCTGTTCTTTCTTTTTAGTCTTCTAGCTTAAAAATCAGATTTATGAGAAAAATGGTTATACCAACAGACCCTCACATACTTCTATCAAAATCCTATTTCCCTGTTTCAAGGAGCCTAAAGGTGGAGAATGAGAGCTGTCACCCTGCTCCCCAAAATATGTGACATTTGGTTGATTCAGCACCTGTGGAGGGGGGACCCCTTCTTTGTGAAGCCTCCATAGGAAAATCTAATCTGCTGTGTCCCTCAAATTCAGATCCCGAGATGACTTTTTCTCTTCAAACATTTTTTTTTCAAAATCCTATTAGACCACGCCTACCTTAAGTATTAAATGTAAGGCCATGTGGAAATGAAATAAACAAATAAGACTAAAACTCAGAGATTCACGAAATATTTGAGATTGTACTTCATGACATTTGAAAAACATTTCGTGACAAACTTAACTTGTTTGAGAGATGGGGGTGTGGGGTGTTTTTTAATAAGCAAACGCAGATGTTCAGGGAAAAACGTTTAGATTTTTGACACTGTTCTTTGCTAACAGGATTACAAATGTTTTCCATAAGCAAACAATGTTGAAATGTCTCAATGATTTTTTCTTAAACCACCACCCAACTGAACTTTGAATAATGGACCTTACCAATTTAGTGTGAATGAGCTTATATATTCAGTGTTTTCTGATCAATATTTCTTTGTACAACTTTTATTTTTCCATGTACTTTATAAATTTTAATAATTGTGGGAAGAATTAATGGTCTTCCCACGTCATGTGCGCATGTGCACACACACACACAGAGTTGGTATTTATTCAACTGTCACTTTTTAGGAACATATTAAAGTTGTCCATAAACAAATAATGATTCATTTTATGACATACAGCATTTGGTCCACTTTTATATAATGTGCAAAACTACCATTATTTAAGTACTCAGTGTCAAATCAAAGAAAGAAAAATCAGCAATAATATGATTGTCCAACCACTATGCTATACACCTGAAACTAATACAAAATAATATTGAATGTAAACTGCAATTGAAAAAAATTAAAACAACAAAACACTACCATTACTGTGATGCTTCTGAATCTTTTTATTAGGCCAAATAATCTATTTTCCTTTTAGACTGAAATGTTCACTGAATATATTTGAAAAGTTTCATTTCCACCTCTTCCCTAACTTTCTATGCAAATGCAGGATTCTCCCAACCATTAAGGAAAACTTTCTAAATTCAATTTTAATGCAGCTACCCTATTGAAATGCTATAAGCTCATGGATCATTGAAAAAAATTAATAAATGAAAGAGTACCAGGTTGAATAATTTAACTGCAAAATACGTTTCCCCCCTCATTCCATTTAATAGTGTGATGGAGGCTCAAATGAGTCTGATCTCATGTGCTTTATAGTGATAGAACCAAAGTGTCAAAAGGTTACTTTGCAATTACCGCTGTTCTTAAAAGAGCTTCGGGGATGAGCTTGCCTCTGGAAGAATTTATTTCCTCACCTTTAATCTCCTGAGTAGATAAGACTCACAATAAGTTCAGCCAAAGGAATTCCAGAATACAAAATAAAAATTGATACCAAAGAAAAAAAGTAATACCATAAGGATTGCCTAAATTCTGCAATGAACATTTTGAAGTCTCTAGTGGGAAGTGGTAGGAGTTTGACTCGCTTCAGAACCTATCTTAAGCCTTTTAAAGTGGCAATTAATGAATACATGTAATTTACTAAATCTGGTAAGTATAGATGAGATCTAAATACTTTTGGAACACTTCATACCTGGCTGATCCAACATTCATGTATCAGAAAGTATGTTAAGATCCTACTTAACCGTGTAAGGGCAAGGATCACCTTTTTATCAACATTGTCTTCCTATCTTCATCACCACACTGAACACAAGATGTATAGCTGGCATTTCAGGGATGCTTGAAAGCATTTTATATACGGTGCCTAGGAATGCCTTATACATATAAGGTGTCCCCAAAAAAACTGTATATATACTGAATAATTACAAAGGCAGTGTTTATGAAAATACATTTCATTTTCAAAATTGAGCTATCAGCTGTTAAAAGTCTATACACGTTTTTTGAGGACACCCTGTATTTATACACAATCACATGTCTGTATATGTGTGTATGTATATATGTTTATATAATTATCTATAATTCCTAACAGAATCTAGAAGAGAACATATTTTGTTAATCATGAGTATCTCAAAGATTCTTACTAATAATCTTTGAGATTGTTAAAAGAGAGTATTTCAAAATTAAAATTCTTGGGGAAGACGGCCAAAGTCTGTTTCCAGAAAATGGCCTTCGTCTCCAGCCCTGTCTGTAAAATGGGGTTTTTACTGTGGTGAAGGAAAAGACTTGGCCTCTGCTTGAATCTTAGACATATGTTAGGAATGAAAGAGATGTTAATAAAGTGCTTATATGTCCTTTGGGAGAAAAGTCCTATACCAAAAGCTACCCTAAGGTAGGTTAAAATCTAATTTGACAAAAGGTAATTACCCACTTGAATCCTTTGGCTCAGGATCACAGAAGAGGGTGGGTAGAGTAACCTTGAAGAAGTGATCTGGTATACATTAATAGCTATCCATTCCAAAGAGCAAATCCATGACGTACTGCCTAGTGCTATTTCCCTTCTGAATACTTCTGACTCTTGTAAGAGTTGCCCGAGGATCCATGTTGGATGCCATCACATCATTAACATCCAAAGGAAGAAACATTGATCTTCCCAGACAATGCATCAGCGAACCTCTTGAATCATTCAGAGGCCCAAGGAGTAGAGAAAGTGGATGCACTCTGAAGGGTTCCCTTGTTTTGCACAATTATCAAGTTGCAAAGATTGAAATATAACATGAAATACAGCTGTCGGTTCATTCCCTCAAAGAATATCTTCTGGGAAGCATCACAGCCTATTCAAAAATTTAATAAGTAGTTCTTACATAAGCAATAACAAAGACAAACCGGAGATAATTTGCTGGGTTTTAAGGGATTTTTCAATGAATGATTTTTATAATTATTTGGAAATTTCAATACAAACCAGAATTGTCTATCTACATCCAAGTATTAGATCAGAAAGTTCCATGCCTTCCATGTTTCCAAAGGAGGAGATTTCTGTCACTGGTTTTGCTAAACATAATAGTGTTGTTTCCAAAATATTTACTGTTTAGGAAACTAGTAAAGTTATACCACTTAATGTAGTCTTTCAAACTTCAAGGGGAAAAGAGAAGTCTTCCTGTCATAAGAGAATTTTTGCAGAAAAAATCCAACATAAAGATATAAAATTAATAAACATGAAGGAAGTGATACTAAAGATAGGAATGCAAGGCCGGATCTCAGAAATTATAAATAATGTTGGAAAACTTATATAAAGGAGTTCTTGAATCACAACACCAAAAAGAAACAACAAAAAAAGTAATCTAAACACACGCTTATTTTCAAATACATGTGTGTATGAGCATGTGTGCATATGTATCTATGTGCAAATATGTATATTTGTTGGGTGTGTATGTACGAGTGTATGCACATGTATGTTTTTATTTGCGGGTGAGTATGTGTATGTACATGAGTGTGCATAAGCACGTGTGTAAGTTTGTGTGAGTGTCCATATGTATGTGAATGTACATGAGCATGTGTACATATGTATAGATGTGTTTGTGTGAGTTTGCATGTGAGTGCACGTGTTAATGTGCTAGTTTGCTTTCCTTAATCATATTTATTCTTCATCTTCTAGGAAGCAATGTTTTTTCTTGTTTGTGAACCATGTAAAAAGTATAACAGCTAAATAGAGCCAAAATATTACATGCAAATCTTGGGTAGAGGGGTGGTAGGATTTTTTTAAAGTCTGAAAGTCTGAATATTAACTTGTTGCTACAAAACATAACTTTATTTTGCAAGGACTATGCAATCCTCTCAGCAAACAATCACACTGAAGTGCTAAAACTGATCACATTCAGGTTTGTGAATATTCTTAGTTGGGATAAGGACTTAATTTTGACAGAAAATCTGTTTTCCACTTATTTTACAATCTTCAACATACAAGTAGCTCAAACTTTAAACATCCACCCTTTTACTAATTACTACTATAATCATAAATTCTAGTGGAGTTCACATTATTTCAAAGTCAAATGCATACTTTCAACCAGTGGGGGAAAACTCCCAACTGTTTCTCTGAAGAAATGTTAAAAAAAATTTACAAGACAGGAAATGAGAATGAGAGGCCTCCCATCACAAGACTAATTCAACCCTCTCAATATATTGCCTACATTAAGCCACATCAAATAAAGTTAAACATACCCAAGACACAGTGGGCATTGTACATATGTATTCGTAACATTACATCAGTACAAATCTTTATAGAGGGTTACTTATAAATGAAAAATAAAAAGACTCTAAGAAGCCAGACCATTTATTAAAGGTAAATGAAGCTAGAAGCAATGCTAACATACATGCGAGAGTCTTCATAAATATTGCTGAATGAAAATTCTGTTAGACCTCAAATACATGCACAATGTAATTCTGAGCAAAGCACCCCAAGATGTCAGAGGCAGTAAAAACAACTGGTTTAAGAATGTGGGCTCTTGAATCAGGCCATGTTCAAGTCCCATTTCTGCCTCTTTTAAGCTGTTCTCTTAGTGCCAGTTTTCTCACCTACCAAATAACAGAATTACTCTGTAGCATTACTGTACATTTAAATGAGTTAATAAACGAAAAGCACTTAGAACGGTGACAGTGATAATTATAGTAATAATAATAATGCTTAGATTCACCCTAAGCGATGTCCCTCAACTGAGTGAGGCGTCAAGGCTTAGCATCCAGCAGGTACTGGATTGGTTTGATTCTCGTTTACCTAAGCCAGCCGAGGTAGTGGTTTGTCTAGATGAAGAGGAGGAAGAGGAGGAGGAAGAACTGCCTGAAGATGAGGAGGAGGAGGAGGAGGAGGAGGAGGACGACGACGAGGGAGAGAGACGGAGGAAAGACAGAGAGAAATTGAGACAGGGGAGCAGGAGAGAAGAGAGAGAACACCACATCTGCTACAGCAAAATCCCTTTTTCCCCCAGAATAAATTCACAAAAAGATCAAATGATTGAAACTTTTTTTTTCCCCACAAAAATATGAAAGTTCCCTAAAGATATTTTTGAGGGAAATAAAATATACATGCTCCATTTTGTTCTTTATTAATAATGAGCTGTGACAAAAAGTCAACCATAATTCTTATTAAAGTTAGTAAGTGTCAAATTCTGATAGTCAATTACTTTCATTTCACACACACACAAAACAATGACATCGCTCCCTATGTATCATTAGGTAACAATGCAATGCTTCCCATTTCCAGAGGTAAGATATTAGGACTGCAGGCCCTCCCCTCGATAGTTGTGGAAGGGGTAGGGCAAAACCGTCCACTGTCCACTTCATAAGCAGATTTGGGGGGTTGGATTATTCATTTAAAAAATACTTTGGAAATATAATATAAAATACTACCAAGCCCTACTATAATTATAACTGTGAAGAGCATTTTAATGTCTTTAGAATAAGAGAAACATGATTCTATTTCACAACCTTTTCTCATCCTCCCACTCTAAGGCTAGGTAAGAAGTGAAACTTAAATAAAAGTCTACCATAACTTTAAGGGAACTCTACCATCATGATAATTTCCCCCCACTGAAAACCTAATTGAAATGGTTCAAAATACAGTTTCCAATGGAATCTGTCAGCTGTACTACTCCTTCCAAATGCTAGCTTCATCCATTTTCTACCAAACAACCATAACAAGTCAATAGGGAAACAGTATAGTTAAAAAACAAAACACCAGGTCAATAGACATTACTTCAACACAATGCATGTCCTTTCCAAAAGCAGGCATCTGTAGTCTCACCATAACATTCTGAGACCCCTCTGAAGTTTAAAGAGCAAGGATATAGGAAGACTATAAAAGAGGAACTGCTACAGTCAGGACAGGAAACAATTAAGACATAAATAAGAATTTCCGCAGAATCGGGTCAAGCTAAGGACACATTTAAGGAATGTCCCAAAGGTGAGAATAACGGATGAATAATGATGTAATGAGCTGAAGTGGGGGCCGGAGCTCCATTTAGTGCTAAGAGAGCCTATCTTCAAGCACAGGCAAGCTCAGAGTTGAAAGTCATAAAAGTGTTTTTAACCACCCACTAGTACAACAAAATGTCATGGGTTGTGGGGTCCATGGTCATTCCTGAGATCTTGCAGGAGGAAGTTGTACTGTAAGTTGGAGGGAAATCAGGCTTTCTTTTCCCTTAATTAGATAGGGAAGCACTCGAGACATTTAGAAGATCCAGATATTTGCACTTAGGTAATCAGTATTGCATTAAGACCGTCAAGCAGACAACTCAATAAATGCCAAATCATGATGACTGTGGTTATAATTTCCAAAGCAGCCAATATTTCAGTGAGCAGAACGTGCACCGAGTAAGGGTTTGTGGGCGCTATTTTTGTGACACTGCATGTGTGGTTTTTAGTGTTACTTTTGGAATTAACATAATCATACTTTGATGACTAAAAATTTACTTTCAAAGCATAGTCATAGTATATGGTGTGCACTCTTCGGCCATTTCTCTAAATTATCAGATAAACGTCAAAAACACAATGATTTGCAAACTCTTTATAACCCAGCTGATTTAGGAGGTATGGGGAGAAATGGATAAAAACGATCTCTCTTTCCGGTACAGATTCACACGTCTGGGGCTCTAAGAGGGATATTTCAGAAATAAAAACAAAGAACTTATATTTGTTAACAGATAACTGAAGGGTCCAAGAAGACTCAGTGTGAGGACAATTAAATGGTGGCCAAGGAGCAGGCTAGTTTGCTGAGTCCTAGAATCATGAATCGGGAAGGAAACGTGGATGTCATTCCAACCGCTTTGTTATATAGATGACAAGCAGTAGTGTGGACTCGCCTAAGTTCACACAACTGGTTAGTCAGTATTATAGGAGAGGACAAGAAGGTTTTAACATAAATGAAAAAAAAATTGCCGTAAAAAACCGTGTCTGGAGTATAAGAAAACTAAAACAACTAGAATTCTACTTAGCTCTTCTAGTTCCCTCTTTTTCTAAGCAGATACCAACTATTCAAAAGTCCCTTTCTACCTTGTCCTTTTCCTTTTCATTCTTAAATGTTGGGAGAACATGTGATGTTAGAAATTTGCTTTTCCACTTCTCCCCCCCACTTCCACCCCCCAGGACAAGTCCTTTTAGGAGGTAAAACGAACTGGGGGGGGTGGGGGCTATTGAAAAAAGTAATGGATCTTTCTGCTGAAATGACCAGATGTTGCCTGAATTCCACAGGTTCATCTTTGCTCCTATAGACTTAAGTTACCATGGTGAGTGTTTGTAAGGAGTCTTTTGTATGGCTATAAAAATGTCAAAAAATATATGTACTTGAAGGTGCTTATGAAGGTTCAAGTAAGTTTAGGGGAATTTATCTTTCCCTTTCTTTCTTATCTATTTGTACTCCCCGCGGTCATTTCCTTTTTGTTTCTTTGGTCCTGCTAAGTTTCCTGGAGGCATTTAATAAAGTTCCCTGAGTAAAGGTAACTTTGAGGGGGGCCGAGAAGTCCACAGAGAACCCGGACATTCCTTTGCTTATAGGTTGGTGCAAATAAGCAATCCGACTGTGGAACCAAAAGGGGTAAAAAACTCATTCCAAACATTAGCTGGATTATTCGATTTCTCTACTGTATATACCTGAGCCTTCCTTTCCCAATAGCTTTTAATCCTTTCAAATTTCTCCAATTGGAACAAAAACAAAAGAAACACACCTCCCTGTTCTCTTTCTTTTCCCCCTGCTGCTGTTGCATCTTTCTTTCTCTCTCTGTAGACAAACTCATCAAAATGTTTGCCTGTGCTCACCATTTCCTCATCAACGTTAGTCAAGTGGGGCTCTGTCCCCCAGCACGACACTAAGAAAGCAAGTCCGGGTGAAGTCACAGTGACCTGCTTCACACCCAATCGAGCCCTTCCCCCCACCCCCCGCCCCCTCATGTCCTGGAAGATCTCTCAGCAGTATCTGGGGCCTTTCCTTCTTTCCTGAAACATTTTCTTTCCTTGGTGACGTCCTGATTTCCTGCCTCCTCTTTTATCACTGACCCTAGGTCTCTCTGTTGCATATTCATTTATTCCTCCTTTTTTGCCCAGTAAAGATTTTGCAGCTCCTGAAGGCTCATTCCTTAGGCCATCTTGTCTACACTTTCCCTAGTGGACCTCATCCATGCCAACAACTCCAGTTAAAACCTACGCAATGGTAACTCACCCATGTACATCTCCAGTCTACATTTTTTATTAAAATGTCTCTAAGTTACGCATAGTTCAACATATAAAAGAAAAACTTATGATTTTATCTCTCCCCGCCCATTGGGTTCTCTTCCACTGTCCCCCATCTCTTTGCACAATACAAAAACTTAGGAGTTCCCATGACTCAGACGCCCCGGCTTCACTCCTCCATTACCTAAGCCCTCACCAAACCCTAACCATTTAACCCACTAAATGGCTCTTGAATCTTGCCGCTTGTCTCTATCTCCTCAACCACAGCCTCAGTCCTAAGTTCTACCATTTCTATCTCTTCGAGGACCTAGACATGTATGGAGAGAGCTCCCTAAAAGTTCTTCCATCATGTGCTGTGAACTCCTTTCCAACCCATTCCCCACAGGGAGTCAAAGTGGTTTTTCTGCGACATAAATCTGATGATGTCATCTACGATTAAACCTTTCCCATGGGCTTCCCTCTTGCTCTTAGGCTGAAGTAGAAACTCCTAAACAAGAATGATGATCCACCTACCTGCATGGTCTGGCTTCTACCTTTTCCTCCAGCAAGTCCCAATTGTGTCCCTGCCTTTTAGTTTCTCTTACTCACCTCGCCCACTCTTATCCCATAGGACCTTTCTTTTGTGTCCTTCCCTCCACCCTTCTCCCGGGGTAACTCCTATTCCTCCAGGGCATTTATTTTTGCCTTGCCTGACTACCCCAGCTATGTCATACTCTCTAACTTGCATTTTACATTTTCAACTGTTTAATCTATTTAATCAATTTCTGTCATTCCACAGGACTGTTAGCCAGAGAGGGAAGGGACTGCATCTGTTAATGGTTTTCAACCATCCCAGAGCCAAACGAGTGCCTCGCACACAGTGGAAGTAATATTTGTTGAGAAAAAGAGTAAATGGCCAAACTAGGACTTCAGAGCCATCAGGATAACCTGTAGTTGTTAGCGATCTCAAGCAAGAACGGAAGAAAAATGTATCTGGTCATCTGGGTGGTTGTTTTTCCAGAACACACATTTTTCTTAGCATGCAAGAGATAATATCTTATGACCATTTTCTGTTTCAGCACTCATCACTATCATGAATCATTCTGAATTACAGTAACCCCCGCCCCCATTTATCTGCGGTTTTGCTTTCCATGGTTTCAGTTACCCATGGTCAACCATTGTCCGAAAATATTAAACGGAAAATTCCAGAAATAAACAATTCGTAAGTTTTCAATTGCATGCCCTTCTGAGGAGGGTAATGAAATCTCACGCCATCCCCACTCTGTCCCTCCTGGGGACATGAATCATCCAGCATATCCACGCTGTATACACTACCTACCTGCCTGTTTGTCACTAGGTAGCGTCTCGGTTATCAGATCGACTGTCTGGGTATCGCAGTGCCTGTGCTCAAGTCACCCTTATTTTATTAACAATGGACCCAAAGCACAAGAGTAGTGATGCTGGCAACTCAGATATGCCAAAGGGAAGCCCTAAAGCGGTTCCTTTAAGCGAAAAGGTGAAAGTTCTCCAATTCATAAGAAAAAGTTGCATGCTGAGGCTGCTAAGATCTATAAGTACAAATCTTCTGTCTGTGGAATTGGCTGACTTATAAATTAAACTTTGTCATAGGTATGTAAATACAAAAAAAAAACACCCAGTATATACTGGATTCAGCACAATACGTGGTCTCAGGCATCCACTGGGGGTCTTGGAACGTATGCCCCATTGATAAGGGGGGATGACTGCACTCACCAAACCCTAACCAGGCAAGACTGGCTATCGGTATATGGTTTTCATTCAGGAGGGTGGTTTTTCTACTCAATTCAACTGAAAACAAAAAGCGTCTCCTGTGTACTGGTATTACACCACGTGCTACGCTAATGTGCTTATTTGTTTTGATGTAGTTGTTCTGTTTTATTTTTAAATGTGCCCAAGGCGGCCCATCTTTTGCTTTGTGCAATATAGTTTTTCTCAGCTGCCATATAAATCTATATTTTTTAAAAGCTTTATTTTCCGCAAAAATAAAGGAGGAGATGTTATCAGATATCCATGTCTCATACATGGCCTAACATTTTCAATAGCAGGCACTTATTTTCTCTTTAACCGAAAGAATTCATAAATAGTAAAACAATTCATAAATTGGATGCGGTTAATTCAAATACACTGATGCATGGAAAGTTTTATTGAAAGATCTAATTCATTTGCAAAACAATAGAAACATGAAATAATTAAAGCTGTAATCATTCCATTTATAACAAAATTTCCTACTATTTAATAATATGCCATGATAATATATAATTAATCATACTTGCAGAGGAGGAAATTGAAGCTTGTAAATGTTAAAGACTAAACATATAACTAGATGACTTCTCCAACATATAGTTAAAAATAAGGTGATATAAATATAATGTTAGGTACTACTAACATTATTCATTTTATCAATCAACAGATACTTAGGGAATCCCTACCATGTGCTAGACTCAGGGTACACGGTCCTTGATCTTCATTGAAGCTACATAGTGTATCTTTTAAAACCCAGAAGAGGAATAAGTCAGTGTTGCAACTTAAAATGGAAACCTCAAGACCTTAGTTCTCTAAGCAGCTGTTTTCTAGAGTTAAAGGGGTGGGAAAATTCTTATTTTTCACATGCTGGACATGCTCCTCTTTGTGACCTACCAAGGTAAACAGAAATCACATCATTTTCTGAGAACTTTAAGCAATGTCACATTTCAGATAGTCCTCTGAGAAACTACAAAGTAGAATCTGGCATCCAAACACTCAATATGATTTCTTGAGTTGCATCTTTGGCATGAGGGCACCACATTTACTATGTTACCACAGGTCATTTCAACAGTCAGAAGCTGATGATTTGTAATACAACCAACTCAACATGCAGATCCTTGGTGGGAAAAAGGTTTCTGTTGGGAAAAGATGTTTAAATGACTATTTTTTTAGGATTCAGTGACTATATGAAGTAATAAGATAAAAATGTGCATTTCTTGGACAGCAAGGAAACTGAAATATTTGCATTGGCAACGGAAAGTTACAAGTAAGTCAAAGGCACTATAGCTTCTGTCAGCTAGTGGCCAATTACTATGGGAAAGATATTTCACGAGCTCAACTATGACCACTCCTACCTTTAAAATCCTATTACTCTTCAACACTCACTTGTGGGACCTTTTTTGTCAAGTCTAATGGAGTACGCTCATTAAGGTAGACTTTCCTCTTCCTGATACGATATACATACACATTGATCCTTCAATAGAAAGCCAAGACTACCTTCAATAGAAAGCCAAGACTTCTAGACGTTTCCAGAAATAGTGGATCTTAAGGGGGAATGGAAACAATTTCAAAACTGACATTAGTATGCTAAAAGTTAAGGTTCTAATCTAAGAATCCCTACTCAAAATATAGTGGCATTGCTTTCATTTTCCTTATAAAAATCATGCTGGGGCAATGTTATTATGACACTTTTTAAAAAAAAATTAATGTTCTGCATATATTCAATAAGACAGAGCTAAATACATAATTTGGGCCTGAGAATGTGGCCACATTACAAGGTTGTTAGAATGTCCCTTCTATTTTCAACAAGGTTTTAAAAAAGCTTGCTCCTTTTAGAGGGAGAAACCAGAAATGGCAAGAGAACCTATCAAATAACAACAAAACCCTGGATAATTGAGACGAATCATAACATTTCCCAGAACTGTTTACTTATCAAGAAGTTTTACAGAAATAAAATAATAGCATTGGTGATGGTAAGTTAATGCCATTAAAGTCAGAAATTATTAGCATTTGGACTGCACTGGGTATTACTTATCTAATGCAGTTAATGGCTCAACCTTTGTCAGTTAATGACAAAAATGGAACTCAATGATTCCGAACCACCTTTTAGGTCTGCATGTGGTTGATCTGCACAACACACTCCAATTAGTAGAATCTCTCATTCTGGCAGTGATTCTCAACCAAGGGGAGGGAAGGGGAATGCAACCTTTAACCCCCGAGGTGGATTATATAAGTATCTTCTTGGAGGCCCATATTACTTGAAAAATACCCCTCTAAAACCTGGTGATTCTTAAAATACTTCCCCATCCCTGTTTAAAGAATTTCAATATTGGATGCCAATCATTTTTTACATTAATCAGCATTTAAAATGATAGTTAACATAATTCTTAATGTTTTAGACACTTTTCTATTTGATACCTGTGATAGACACACACAAAAATGCCGCCCCAAACATGTGCACATCCTAATCCCCAGAACCTGAAAATGTTACATGGCCAAAGGGACTTTGCAGGTGTGATTAAGGACCTAGACATGGAGAGATGGTCCTGAATTAGTCAGGTAGGCCCAAGGTAATCATAGGAGCTCTTACAAGAGGGAGGAAGAAGGGTCAGAGTCCAAGAAGGATATATGATGGTGGAAGAAGTCAGAGTGATGCCAGGGGCCAAGAGCCAAGGAATGCAAGCGGCATCTAAAATCTGGTAAGGGCCAGGGATTGGATTCTCCCTTACAGCCTCCAGAAGGAACACAGCCCTGCTGACACCTTGATATTTGGACCTCCAACCTCCAGAACTGTAAGATCGTAAGTGTTGCTTTAAACCACTAAGTTTGTATTAATTTGCTACATCAACAACAGAAAATTAATACAGTGCTGCTATGTCAGTAACTATAAAATCTATAAAATCAGAACCATGCTAGAACTGACATAAATTGTGTTAACCTTAACATGTCTGGATAAAACCATAAGAAAGGGTGTTGAAATTGTGTCATCAGTGGGTTATTTTTCTAATAAAATGTTTGCTCATCTTAAACGATAGTACATTATTTATTCTTGAGTGTAGACACTGAAAATATTGTCATAAAATGTGTTAATAATTAATAACAATTATAAAATTATTATAAAAACATATATATTAATGATGATCCATTTCTTAAATCTTTTCATTTTTTATTGATTTTTGGAGAGAGGAAGGGAGAGAGAGAAGCATCCATGTGAGAGCGAGAGATCGACTGACTGCCTCCCACACACCCCCACCAGGGATCAAGCTTGCCACCTGGGAACTGGCAACCTTTTGGCACATGGGACAATGCCCAACCAACTGAGTCACACCAGCCTGGGCTTAAATCTCTTCATTTAATAATTTTTAGTAGTGTGATGGATGATCATGGACCCACCAGTGACTGGTAGGTGATAACACTGCCTCCTCAACCATGAGATATAAATAGGAGGTGCAGCCACAGGGAGGATTATGAGGTGACTGAGTTAACCAGAAAAATTACCTGTGGAAACCATTCTTAGTCATATCTATGCCTTAGAGATTTAATCATTAAAAAATTATATATCATAAATACCGTTACTTAAACCATAATAATGGAAATGAAAAACACAAGGAAGATGCTGGGACTAGATGGGTCAAGTTTAAATTTTGACATTGTGCCCCCTTTTAGAACCAAAGACACTTAAATACCAAATATATCATGAAACATAGCTCCTGTCTTAAACATGGACACGCTGGGGAAATTATTTCCTACTCAAAAAGATGCTACCTGGAGAGTATTGTGCTAAGTGAAATAAGCCCGGCAGAGAAAGGCAAGAATCACACGATCTCACTACATGTGGAATCTAATGAACAAAATAGATCCTGAGAGAAGGAAGCATGTAACAGGCAGGAATCTCAGAAGGAAGGGAGGGTAGGAAGAGATTAACCAAAGAACTTATGTGCATATATGCATAACCCATAGACAGACAATGGGGTACAGGCCTGGAGAGAGGTAGGAGGGGGGTGCAGGGAGTTAATGGCAGGGGAAAGGGGGACATCTGTAATACTTTCAACAATAAATATTTCAAAAAAAGATGCGAGTGCTTAGCCACCAACAAAATCTAGCAGGCTACTTTGAATGGTTTTCCTTATAGTTGTGAATAATGTATGTCAATCCACTAAAATTCTCCCTCTGAATCTCACCACAAGACTGGAAATAATAGTTTGTGGCTATTGAAGGAATGAATACTATGTGATCCATGCAAGTACAAATAATTGTTCTTCTTAGCATGGTGATGGCCCCTTACTAACACAGCCAACTAATCTTATTACCATACAACCTTCAGAGTTGCCCTTCTAAAATGACTTCAAGCCCTAGCCCATTTGGCTCAGTGGGTAGATTGTGAGCCCTCAGACTGAAGGGTCCTGCGTTTGATTCCTGCCAAGAGCATGCATCTCAATTGCAGGCTTGATCCCTCGCCCTGGTCGGGTGCGTGCAGGAGGCAACCAGTTAATGTTTCTCTCTCACATCGATGTTTCTCTTTCTGTGTCTCTCCCCCTCCCTGCCACTCTCTCTAAAAATCAATGGAAAAAATTCTCCGGTGAGGATTAACAGAAAAAGAATAAGCTCTCACATTTAAAATGAAATGAAATGAATTAAAATAAAATGATTTTGATGCTTCTATTACACGGCTTTTGAGTTTTAAATCATAGCTATTTTTTTCATGTCTATTTCTTCATCTCTAAACCCTCACTGCCTGGAACATAGCAAGCATTTTATAAATGTTTATTCAATTAAGCAATCCATCTACTCATCAGTATCCTTCGCTCTCACCTTGGCCTATACCTAGCTGAAACAGATCCCAAGGCAAAAGACAGCAAATTTTCCTGTTGCAAGCCCAGGGTATACATGGGTTTGCTTAAGCTGCTTAGGACTGTCCTGCTCATTCATGATCTGTTAAAATTACATCAATTTGAATATATACACCAATGATGAATAATTTAGTCCTTAGTACTCCAGTTTTTTTCTTCTACGAAGACATAAATATATACGCAGGCAGTTAACAGTTCAAAAATTACTGAATAAAATCAGTCTAAAAAATGCATTAAGAAAAAAAAGGATTCATCTGGTTTTAAGCATTAAATTTTTATCTCCACACAAGAGATTAACAGTTAAATGAAATACCCTAAGGCAAAAATTTCTTTCCCAGCTTCTTCACTAGAGAAAAAGAAAACTACAAAGACCCTTGGCCAATGATTTGGTTTATTAGCTACAGAACAGTTTTCATGAACAAAATTAGAACACTACTGGAAAACCAAATCAGTACCCTGTCTCCTGAACCACATAAAAGCGTTAAAAGCACCAATAAAGAGAAGATTTAAGGCCAGAAAAATACCAGCAGATGGGCTTATGCCCAATGAATAGCACCAAATAGTTTTCTATAGGCGAAGGAAAAGAAGGCTTCTAGACAAACCGGCGGTGCCACTTTCATTAGCTTGAATAAAGTCAGTGTATGAAGAACTGAAGACATGGTTATGAGGGCAAATGGAACAGAATCTTGAGAATATAATCTGGCAACTAGAAAGAGCTACATTTCAAAATAAAGGTTCATTTTTAAAATATCCTCAATGATCCAGAAAAGGGGTTCAGAGACGATGAAGAAATGAAATTGTCAAAATCCATTTAAAGCTCTGCATTTGAGGCACAACACTTTTCTTTTCTAATTTACTTTTTTTGTTTTTGAGGGATCCCAACTCTTCCTTCTTGCTCATCATTATATTTAGAAATCTTTCTGAATAATCCCAATTCCTCATGTTTCTGATTTCAACTTGACATTTTTTCAATTTTTTTGCTCTGAATTTTAGAAAGTGACTTGAATAAAAAAGCATGCTTACAACAAAGACATTTTTCTAAGCTCATACACAGTCCATTGAATCTTTGTGGACTCCCTCACTGTCAGGAAAAGAGCAGTGAAATTTCCCTCCACACTCCACATAACCCACCTCACTTCACAGCTCACATAAGCTCTTGCTATTTCCTTCCTACCTAAAATTTTTCTGAATCTTACCAAGCTTTCCTTCTGTTGGGATTTATTTGCGTAACAGCAAGTATATTTTTTCTGCCTCTTATTCCCCTTCACCTTTTTGACCCACTCTCCCCTCTGGCAACCATCAGTTTGCATAAGAGCAAATATTTATTGAAGGCCTACTATGTGCCAGACACTAAAACAGGCGGAATAAGACAGAGTCTCTGTCCTTGAGCTACTGAGAAAGGTCAGAGGTGATTGGGAAGTGGAACTCCCCAGTAATTTTAAAAGTGTATCAGAAGAATCTGACAAATACTCAAGGATTGGAAACAGACTGGTTTCCAATATAATAAACGCTCTGCAAGTGGTGAGGAAGCTCCCAGGAAGCAGCTCCTACCGAGGGGTCAAGGTCTTGGTGGAATCCACCATGAGTAGGAGCTTCTCAAACATGACAGCTCCACATCCAAAACGAAAGAAGCTTGGAGCCTGGCCGGCGTGACTCAGAGGCTGAGCATCAACCTATGAACCAGGAGCTCACGGTTCGATTCCCAGTCAGGGCATATGCCTGGGTTGCAGGCTCTATCCCCAGGAGGAGGCTTGCAGGAGACAGTCGATCAATGCTTCTCTCCCTCTCCCTCTCCCATCCTCTCTCTGAAATCAACAACATATATTTTTTTAACCCTTTGAGTGCCAACCAATATCCTAGGAACTATGCTAAAATTGCCCAGGCATTTTTTGCTGATTTTACAGCAGTTTAGGGGAAAAAATTACGAATCGCAAGTAAATGAAGTTACATATTCAGAAACTTAAGGACACCTTGACTACATTGACATATTTAGCAATATCATCATCACTAATAAAAACAGACTTAGAACTGGACGCCATTTCGAAGCTTTGATAGCGTGCTCCCGGCACTTTTGGGGACAGACAGGAGGAGCGCGATCGCGCTCCCCGGCACTCTAGGGGTTAAAAAAAGAAAAGAAAGAGGCTTGTAACCGAAAAAGTAAAATAAGTTTGGAAACAAATAAGAAGGATAATATGGGGAGTACACATTGTGCGACGGGATAATAGAAATGAATAAATGAGGCTGGCACTCACGTACCACATGAGTCTTGTAAAAGAGAGAAAAATGAGGAAGGGCTAGAACGACACGCTAAGCACTCTCAGAGGAAATGTTAACCACAGTCTCCCATTTCCCCTCAACCCAGGGCACTGCCACCTCTGTAGAGGACATCTGAGAGTGTGGGGGGCATTCTTCGGTTGGCACAATGGGAAGAGGGATTGCAACCAGCAATTAGTGCCTGGAGGTCAGG
>NW_006297152.1:2961358-2964948 GCF_000327345.1 Myotis davidii
GAATTGTCCCACCCCAAATGGCAAGTTAAAGAGCCCTGCTCTGGGCTGCATGACATCAAAGGATCCTCTCCCTCCTCCTCCTGTGCTTCCTGATCCGATGCCCAGTGTTAGATAAAGTGCCGATACGCAGACAGCAAGAGCCACACCACGCCTGAGGTTCTCACCAAGTCACCCCGACTGCAAAGCCCGGCTCCTTCCACGAGTCAGGAGAAAGCCTCGGTGTGAAAACCACGCAGAAGGACGGGGCTTTAGTAGGAACCGAGCCCTGAGTAGCAGCAGAGTCTAGAGCAGTGGTTCTCAACCTTCCTCATGCCGCGACCCTTTAATACAGTTCCTCATGTTGTGGTGACCCCCAGCCATAACATTATTTTCGTTGCTACTTCATAACTGTAATGTTGCTACTGTTATGAACAGTCATGTAAGTATCTGATATGCAGGATGTATTTTCATTGTTACAAATGGAACATAATTAAAACATAGTGATTAATCACAAAAACAAAATGTAATTATACATGTGTTTTGCGATGGTCTTAGGCGACCCCTGTGAAAGGGTTGTTCGACCGCCAAAGGGGTCGCGACCCACAGGTTGAGAACCGCTGGTCTAGAGACAGGGGAAGGAGAATGACACTCACCAATCACTGTTGGCTCTGGCGACCAGCACGTGTTGGCAACCATTGGAGAACAGTGGTAGCTCCATTACAAGGAATACAGGCAGGGGTGACTGGGAAGTGGAAATCCCAAGCAGTTTTAAAATGTGCTTTTAATAAAGTGGGCAATGAATATTAAAGCAGCATGATTGCAAAGCAGCAGTCTGAAGGAGCTGTTAGGTTGTAGCAGCAAGATTCATCATTATTGTTTTCATTTTGATTAGAAGACTATTTGGGGTATGCGGAGTGTGTGTGTGTGTGTGTGTGTGTGTGTGTGTGTTTCACAAATGATAAGAGAAACTGACTACAGAAGACTGCCCTGGAGGAATGGAACCACCACAGTTATTTTTCTAGGAAGAAAGGGCCTAACAAACACTCAAGTACGGAAAGTCTTTGCAACAGAAAAATCCAGGTAGATTCCATAGAGATGGGGTGGAGGGAGAAGCAGTGTTCATGCTTCTACCAGCGAGCAGTTAACTCAGAGATCAGTCCAACCCTGGGACAGAGGCTCCTGGCCTGAGCCCACAGGAGCCGAGTGATTAGCAAGTCAAGTTGCCTCTCACAATAGTCAGGGCAGAGTCGCTGAAATTAAAGACCATCGGAAGGTACATCCAGTGTAATGACAGGGCCACAATCACCGAAGTGGTCTCCACTCGGAAGCGTGGCAGAGAAAACAGCCATGTGGTATGTCAATCTTCAGACCATTACCATAATCTGTGGCATCATTTAGGTAACATTTACAATGATATTTCCGCTGCGCAAAATCACAAAGTAACCAACGTCGATGCCATGCTTTGTAAGGAACATACTATGTAATGAGCATCGTGAGAATATGGTGATTTCAACATGTTACCTGAGCTATGCTGAGGTCTGCAGGCCAGGTCCTGCTAAACCTCCTTGGAGTCATTTGCCAGTGTCTCTGTGATGACTAGTGAGTGGCCGACGAGCCAATTTTAACAAGATTCAGTTGACGATTTTCTCATGCACGCTTGTTTCTTCTCCTGACCAGCAGAAAACCCATTCCCCCAGCTGCCAACGCTGGGACGTAAAATCAATGTCTGTCAAGTCCCATTAATATCCAATAAGGCACCACCATTTATGACTGCTTTTTATTGCTTTGTAGGTATCTGTGGTGAAAAGGTCGTGACAAATACCACATGTGAATTTTAATTCCATCAAAGAATAACTTAGAAGTCTTTGGGAATTTCTAATAAAAAAACAAGTGTAATTAAAGTGTCCTTACTTCTCTATCTCAAAAATGGCCATGAAGCTTTATTTCATCAGTTAACAGAAAACCCTGGGTTGACCAAAGATTTTTGAATGTGTTGCTTTATTCCATAGGTATGAAAAGGCAAATGAAAATAATAAAATCCCTATGATTTCTTCCGACGAAGTCTGGAGCATTTTTACTGAACAAATGACTTAGAACTATGCTTTTCGGAATATAACTTTTTGAAATCTCCATTAAAAACATTGCATTTGGGGCAACACCATTTGCTCACAAAATGAAACAAAGGCTCTGTTCTTCGGAGAGGAGACTTGGGCATACCGATGTACAGCTCAAGAAAGCTCAGGAAATGTTTCAGTGATACTCCATGATCCCCTGAGACGCTTAACTTCAGCTCATGAAAATACCAGAGTGTAAGGGATGAAAATTACAATGGTTTCCTGCAAAAGCCCCCTCTAGGCTACGGGGCTAATTGAAACAATATGGCAAAACTCCAACCAAACCCCTGGCGTGGGTTAGAACGCCTGTTATTTTAAAACGGATCTGGGCCTTTTTCTGCCGACAGTGAATCTTTTCCATTTCAGGTTCCACGTGTTTTACATGTTCCACAAAAATAAAAAGAAACGATCATGTTTTCTGATTAATGTTCACTGTCTCTCATTTTTAGTGGCTTTTTTTCTTTCTTTCTTTCTTTCTTTTTTTGAGAAAGAGTGAGGGGAGGGGAAGGCTGAGCACAATGCCTTACACATGTATGTACAGATGTGTTGAATTAAAGATTTATAACGGCACTTTAATAAATGCATAGATGAAGCTATGTTCTCTTTCTGTCTGTTTGAGCTGGCATTAGAGACATGGCAGAACCGCAATCATCCTTAAAGTCTTTCAAAAACAAAAATCAAAATAGAAAGCACTATCACACATTCCAAGCTCACCAAACCACTAGCCTGAAATTAAATTAATTTAATTCTCTGGGTCATGGCCTGTAAGAGAGAATAAGCTCAGACCATCTTTAACATAGACAGACCTACTACTTTGGTTATCAGTAGTATTTGGGGGTGAGTGCGTGGGAGTGAAAGGTTTAGTATAAGTCAATCCGAACATACACTCTGAATCCAAACGGTTGGAACTGAATTCTAGGCACCACCTACCTGCTGCTTGGCCACTGGTAAATTACCTAACCTCTTAGAGCTTTACCTTATATCTGTAAAACAGTATTTTTTTAAATATGTTTTTATTGATTTCAGAGAAAGGAAGGGAGAGGTAGAGAGAGACAGAAACATCAATGAGAGAGAAACACCAATAGGCTGCCCCCTGCATGCTCCCTACTGGGGATCTAGCCCAAAACCCGGCCATGTGCCCTGACCCGGAATTAAACCATGACCTCCTGGTTCATGGGTTGATGCTCAACCACTGAGCAACACCAGCGAAGGCTGTAATATGGTATCAATAAACTAACAAATAAACACCACCTCGTAGCATTAAGAGAGAAAATGCATGTAAGTCCAATGGCTGTTAGTTTCCTTCTCTTCTCCAGCATTTTTCCTTCTACCCTGAGATACACCAATACCAGTACACTATATGCCAGCGTTCCGATGATTGAGAGTTTCAGTCCCAGAGAGAATAAGGGCTTGCCATGGGGAGCTACAAAATGCCAACGCAAGTGTTCAGGATTGCTATGCCTTTCTGTCTTCCGTGTTCCCACGTTGGCAATGCCC
>NW_006297152.1:2965014-2967006 GCF_000327345.1 Myotis davidii
ACAATTGATTCTGCGACATTAGCATATCACACACTTTGGTCCAATGGCATCCCCAGCCACTGGGTGTACTCCTGCCAATCTCTCTGGATTCTAATTCCGTGTGACCCAGGCCTGCTGATCACCACTCTCCCAGCCCACAGCGGGAGACCAAGCCAGGCTGGAGCTGACAGCTGCTTCTGAGGGGGGCGTGCTCTACCATCTATCTGCAGGCCCACTCTCAACCCAGTTCCTCTCATCTCTGATCGAGGGGGACCCCTGAAGGTGGATCTTTTCTATCTGCCTTTCAGGCTAATTTTTCGGCAAGAAAACTTACGTGGAACATAACGCTCCATGCCCTTCTCTCTCTCCCACTCTACCGCACACACATGCACACATTCACCTCTTAGGTTCAAATTTAAATGAACATGTTTTAACTGTAACATTACATTAAAATAGAGAAAGAGAAGACATGTGAAAAGCAGTCAGCTCATGCTTCCAGGGGCACGTCAATAAAGCACGCCCCTTCATCCCACACTGAACTTTTAAGAAGCCTGGAGGGGTAAGGGCCCCCTACACAATGTTGGCAAATGCAGTAGGCATGACACATAGTTTGGGATATGATGATGCTAACCACGACGGGAAATTAGGGCATCCCTATGGCCCAAACCTAGAGACTGGGAAAAGGCAATCATCTTAATTTGGTTCTGCCATATTTGATTTATGTAAAAGCTTCACATGGGCGTGGTATCTGGAAATGTGTCCTTCTTCAAATAGTTTTCACATTAATAATTTGCAGCTAGAAATCTGCGGTTAAGTACATTTTTAAGAGGGTATTTGCAGCTAGCAGAGGTTTGCACAGTGATCCGCTGTGACTGCTGGAACCAGACTGCGCCATAGAACAGATTCGCAAGGACGCCAACGAAAGCCAAGAAGCGAGAGAACCCCACATGGGGCAGAGAGCCAAGACGCCATGTTTAACACAAAGCCCAGCCTCCCTTCGCCTGTGCCCATTTCCACCCTGACACAAAATGAGGATCATTTCCTAGTGGCCAAATAGTGAGCACCCTCCAAAGAAATAAATGTCAGGAGAAAAGTGTCATCAATGTTAACAGGGAAAAAATTAGGCTAAATACAAAGTCAAGGTTATGCAGAGAGGACAGGAAGATGTACTGCAGAAGGGCAAGCTCCAAACACTGTTTTCTGCATCTCCGTGGAAAACCTCATGTTAGGGGAAAATGATTTCTGGGCCTTCAATTTGGAAACTAAAAGAAGCCTCCTAGGAGCCAGATAAATAACAGCTTCTCCGCGAGGCTGTAAAATCACAATGTATTCTTTTCTGAAAGATCTCAAAATGTCTTACAAATATCTTCGTGTTAATCCGCATGGAATTCTCTGAGATACGCATGCAGTGTTTTACTGATTGGGGGTTTCTTTCACAGAAAAAAAAACAATAGTGACTTGCCAACAATAGCTGATAAGTGAAGATAAGATTAGGCACCGAGTCACCCAGTTTATATAGCAGGCCTCTATCCAGTAGGCAGTGCTGTTTTAAAGTCAAGTACATTCACCATATAACCTCTTAAAATCCCAAAACCACTAAAGAAGATGGATCTTTCTCAGAGTTTCCCTAGGATTGTTTATGTGAATGGAGTGTTTGATTTTGAAGGGCAGGGAATCTCCTATCAGCCACAACATGATAGTATTGCGTTTGTCATGCTGCCGGGGGAAAAAAAATGTCCCTATTTGGCCTTCGAAACAGAATTATTGGACTTCTGAGGCAAGATGGCAGAATAAAGCCAGATTTGGTTTTAAAATATATATCTACTTTGAAGTGCATATTCAAAACAGGATAAGGTGAAGGAACTCCAAAGTAGCTGAATAATTTTCAAGTTTTCTCTGCTATAAATTGAAAATTTATAGCAGGAAAAAATACTACATAAAGATTAGCAGTTTGAAGCCAGATACAGAACTGTCTTTCCCATAAACCTAACAAATTGGGGGGGGGGGGGGTTT
>NW_006297152.1:2967042-3009271 GCF_000327345.1 Myotis davidii
ATAGCATAGCAATGAGATGAAGTAGGAGGCACAATATTGTGTTAGTTTGTTAATCCTCACCCGAGGATATTTTTCTATTGATTTCCAGCGAGAGTGGAAGGGAGAGGGAGAGAAAGAGAGAGAAACATCAATGTGAGAGAGACACATCAATTGGCCGCCTCCCGCATGTGCCCCAACCAGGGCTGGGGATCCAGCCTGCACCTGAGGTATGTGCCCCCAACCAGAATCAAATCCGGAATCAAATCATTGATGAGAGAGAATCATTGATCGGCTGCCTCCTGCACGCCCCCTACTGGGGAACAAGCCCACAACCCAAGCTCGTTGGAACCAGGACCCTTCAGTCTGCAGGCCAATGCTCCATCCACTGAGCCAAACCAGCCAGGGCAGGAGGCACAATCTTAATGCCACTTTGTTTCTCAGAAATGTGGCCAAAGGAGAGAGAAAGTGAAGATTCTAGAAAGTGGCTCAGTCATCCCAAACCACATGGGAGGCAAATGGACCTTATTCCCATGTTTCCCATTAATGTCCCCAATTAGTTTTTTAAAGAAGCAGTATGAGCAACTTATATTAGTCCTATGACCCAGCAACTGTATTTCAGGTATTTATTCAAGAGACATGGAAATATATGCCCACAAAAGGGCATATACAAGAATAATATAGTAGCCAAAGAATAGAAGCACCCCCAAAAGTCCATCAACAGAAGAATGCGTAAACAAATTGTGGTACATTCGTATAACTAAATACTTATTTAATAATGAAAAAGGCCCTAACTGGTTTGGCTCAGTGGATAGAGTGTTGGCCTGCGGACTGAAGGGTCCCAGGTTCAATTCCAGTCAAGGGCATGTGCCTTGGTTGCAGGCACATCCGCAGTGGGGCGTGTGCAGGAGGCAGCTGATCGATGTCTCTCTCTCATCGATGTTTCTAACACTCTATCCCTCTCCCTTCCTCTCTGTAAAAGATCAATAAAAATATTTTTTAAAAAATAATGAAAAAGGAATTACATATGCAAAATATTGAATTGGTAAAGGAAGTCAAACACAAATGAGTACATACTCAGTGATTCTATTTGCATGCAAAACTAAACCGTGATGACAGTAATTAGAAAAATGGTTGTCTACGTGGTGGGAGCACTGGCGGAGAAGCGGCTAAGGAAGCATTCTAAGAACAAGGAAATGTTCTCTGTCTTGATTGCTCTATGGTTTACATGGTCGAACTCATCACACCACACACTTAAGGTCTGCACATTTTACTGTGTATAAATTATACTATGATTAATTTTTTAAGATACAAAATAAATGAATAAAAGATGAGGCTGAAGGGATAGGATAAGTGGATAGCCCAGTAAAAAGATCTGGACTTGGGCATGCCCCCCACCCCAAACACACACACACACACACACACATACACACACACGGCCACTGTGTCCAACCCATTTTTTTTTCCTGCCTAGAGAGAAATCTGGGGTGAGAAAACAGAACTCCGGTAAATCTCCAGCCATAAAGAAGGATTGGCAGAAGGAAAAACAAAAGGGAAAGTAAGACGATTTTCTGAGGAAGTGGGATGTGCTTGAGAGAGAAAACCACAGAGGGTCCCTACGGAAGCCTCCACAACCCTGTGACCCATTAGGCTGTGGCCAAAACCTAGAGTGGCTCCTCGGGAAAGAAAGGCGTAAGGGCTGCTGGGAGGTATCAGGGCAAGAGAATACCTAACAGCTAAGTATTTTTGAAAGCGTTGAACTTCCTGGGGGTTCACCTTAGATCTGGGAAAAGTCCTGAAACCCATGGGAAGAAGAAAACCTCCCCCCCACAACCCCCAAATAGGAAGCCCTAGCCCATGTGCTGTCAGTGGTCTTTTGGCAAACACAGAAATTGGGCTACAATCACCTGGGCAGCCACAGTCCCTTTCAAGTTTTGCTCTTCCCCATCCCATGCTGTCAGACCAAAGAAAGGCCGATCTAAGTCCCAATCTACCCGGTGCTGGAAGAGCAGTCAGGGACAGGACAAGTAGGTCTCAAATAGAGTAAAGGCAAGGAGAATTCATCAAGACCACCTCACAGTTAGAGGGTGACGGAGCTGCCTGCATCTAACACGCATAAAAGGTAAAGAAATAGCATGGTGCATCAGAATCGTTTAGATTCTACTCATCCTACTTGAACATGTATCAGACATCCGAAATTGCAGAATGTTTTGTAACACAAGTGTAAGATCATGGAGAGTGAGCTACCAGTGAACACCTAATAGAGATGTCAGTGGATGACAGCTCTATGCTGATGGTGCCTTTGATCAGCGCCAGGAGGAGAAGAGACAGCCGGAGACCTACATCTGTTCTCCTCCTTCCCACCTCTTTATGTCCTTATCTAACAGACAACTAACCAAAAAGAGCAGAAATAAAGGATCAGAAAGGGCACTGGAACTTATAACAGCTCTAGAGTATTGAAAATTGTGCGACTGTAACAATAAGTATTTTCCTGTATTAATCTATCTGACTTCACTTTTACACTTGCAGAGTTAAGTGGGAGAGTAAGACATGCAGCATGACTGGCCTCTCCCATGCTTATTTTTAATTGGCTATGAGCAAACCATACTTTGAAAGGCAACGCAGACCCTTATTTTAACAATGAACAGTAACACAACAAAGTGGAGTTCACCAAATGAAAGCAACAACTATTGAAATAAAATCTGTAGAGTCTTACAAAAAGTGAGATCAAAGGAAAGCAGGCATCCTAAAGAGGCAACCAGAGTATGTGCCATTTGTGTTATGAATTTTTATGTAATCTTGCTTCCTATTATCCCAGAATAAGCGAGGCATCTGTGTGTGCTAAAACCTTTTATTTTCCCCACTCTCATAATAATCCTATTCATTTTACCAAGCTTTGAAAACAAATTACCCTCAGCAGAAACCTAATGAAGTGAGCTTCATCCTTGGGGAGATTTTTGTAATTACAGAAGAACTAAGTCATGGGAATGTCACTGCTCAAAAAAAAGAGATTTCTATTCACTTGTGTTAATATATTCCACATTATAGTTATGGCTATTTTCCTTGAGTGAAGAAGAAAGTGAGAGAGCAAATAACAAGGGGAGAAAAGAAGAGAAGGAGAAAGACAAACAAACCTATACAATTATTGCTGATACTGAAAGGTAATCAACCCTGCAGGGCAAGTTGCTCAGTTGCTCACTTGTGGGGAAATGCCATGACAACTGACATTCTACCCAGAGGGCAGACAAACCCATGGCCCTGGAAACAAACTATCTCATTAAAATGCAAAAAGACAGCTCCCCCGCTCTCCAATTATTAAATACACAAGAGAGACAATTTATCGGTTCATAAACACGTCTCTAAGAAGAAAACTTGAGTTTACAAAGAATTTAAATATGAAAACAATAAGCTAGGCCTAGTCATAAATATTAGCAGAAAATACCAATGGCTTATCACCTAGTAAACCATGTGCGCAGAGCCATAAACTGGGTCACTTAAAAAACAAACCCAGACTTCGCAGCATTACATTTCAACATAGAGAACAGTCAATAAAACCTGAGGGGGAAACACAGCTTGGTCTGCCCGCGGCCCTCCTATCAGCCGCATTGTCAATTACCCTAGTGTACAGCAGAGGCTGACGAACGTGGCTGACCTCTTTCAACAATGTTAAAGCTTTCAGCATCCCGGCCTAATAAACACATGTTCCCAATAACTCCCCCAATGAATAAGCCCCTTTCAAAGGAAAAGCAGGGCTCACATGAACACTAACCTCTTGATTAGAAAGCACATACTTAGCCAGTGGACTGTGGAGGTCTCCCCCAATCCGCATGCTTCAGGCTACATTCACAATCAATTAGTTACATCAAATCCCCTTTTGTTTCCCTCCAGTGACTTTTCGCCACCCTGTTACTTGACTCCTAAACAAATGCCTCACCTGGCTTTTATCCAGATGTCCTGCAAAGCAGGCCCCTCCCAGACCCGGAGAGCCAGCCTCCGTAGATGTGATGAGCTTTCTGGAACTTCTATAAAATGGTAGATAGAAAACTGTTTTTCGAGGAATTCCCCAGGGCCACTAAGGCATTTATTTTATTATTTTATTTTTCTAATTTAAAAGCTCACTTGTTCCCTTTCTTGTACTTTTCATGAAGTCTTTGTTAAGTATCTTTCCTTCATCTACTACAGAACTTCTCTGAAAAGCGCACATTCAGCTGAGAACAAAAAAATTCCAAGTGATCATCTTAGTTCCGTCACTGAATGGGTATCTACCCTTGGCCTCTCGAAGGTCAGATTCTTTACCTACAAAGAGTGGGTGATATTTGGGAATTCCATTTATATTTCAGAATGTTACCCGTTATGAAATAGAGGACATCCAAGAAGTGATCTGATGCCTTCAATTCCACTTTATCCCATTCTCATTTTAAATAATATCCAAGCCCCGCCTCTACCCCACAAGCTTCATCCCTGGAATATTAACTGATGGCTAATGATCCATTTTAACCACTCATAACTCCTCATGCATTCTTCAATACACTTTCAGTTTCAGAATTTATGTAAACATGTTTCTATGGACAATGTGATGCTCAATAATTTCAGCAACATTTCTGCCAGCGTTTTCAATGATGACTTTGCCAGCTGATCTCCTACTCCACACTTCCCGCCAACCCCCAAACTCGGGTTAACACAACTGTCTATCTCCTTCCAAGCGTCACAGAGCATTGCCAGGGTCCATCACAAATTTATGAAATTACATTCCAGCTGCTCAGCAGTCCATTAATGTATTACTCCTCTGCTCCCTTTCCTATTGCCTACAAGTCATTATTCCAAACCTTTATCGCTCACTTCAAGTACTAGGCTCCCTGCATTTGCCACCATTCTCAGCAGACAACTCTCAGAAAAAAATGGAAAACTTAAGCCAAGAACTCCCCCATCTGCCCTCTTCATGTAGATTGTATCCATCCTTCCCACTCTCGCTCCCTAGCAGTAGACCTACTATCAGGGTGGCTTCTTTCCCAAAGCTATACCGCCCTCAGTGAATTCAAATGCAGCTCTTCCAAGGCAACAATCACATTTTCCCCTTCTTTCATCAATTTTTCTCTCCCACTCCAAGCTTCTTTTCCTTTCTGGTTGGAATATATGCTCACAGCTCTCCCAAACTTGAATAACAAACACGTTCTCTTCCATTAGACTTTCTGGAGGCTAGAGGGGCCTGGGAAATGGAGCTCTGGTTGAGCTTCTGCATCCCAGTGATTGTGCCCGAGTGTGGAACAAAAAGCCCAACTTTTCAGTAAGTTGTCTCTATCCCACCCCCTTTCTCACCAGGCTCATCGCTTAGCTGTTCTATCTCCTTTCAGCAAGTCTTTTACAATTTCAGAGCTGTACTCAAAGATGTTACTTTCATTGCCCTTTCTTCTTTCTCTCCAAGCCCTGCTTGGTTTAGATTATCAGTTCCGTGACGGCACCTATCACCTCTGCAGAAAATCTTTCACAGCTGTAACTCCAGTCTTAACCTTCTTTGCTGAAGTCCAATATCGCACTTTCAACACTTTACTTAACACTACTATTTTGAATCATTCCCCAAGCAATTCAACGTGGCAGCATCAGGATGCTTTGGGTTATAAGTAATAGGAAATTTCTCCTTATCTATCTTAGACCATACATAAATGTACAGCCCAATGTAGCAAAAGATAGAGCAGGCTATAGGCACTGTTGAAATGTATCTAAGGGTCTGGATCCTTTCCTTTGCACTTTCCCTGGCTCTAACCTCCTCTGCATGTTGGCTTTCTTCTCATGCTGATGGCAAGATGGATGTAACCGTTCTAGGCGTCATTTTCAAACATAACATCATCCCTAAGTGTTTCACTTCCTCAAGAGAAAAACGTTATAGAAGTCCCAGTGAATGAGGTCTGCGCTTATTCGTATACCAATCGCTGGCTATCGGAGTGAGATTATCCTACTTAGCTTAGACCAGGGTTTCTCAACCTTGGAACTATTGACAGGACGGGATAATTCGGTATTGTAAGGGGCTGTGCTAAGCACTGTAGAATGTTTAGCAGCATCTTTGGCCTCTACCCACTACATGCCAGTAGCATTCCCCACTGTGACAAATAAAAATGACAAATGTTCCATGGGAGGCAAAATCACCCCTGATTGAGAACTGCTGGCTTAGGCTAAACTGTAAAATATCCTTAGAACAAAAATAAGGGTCATCTTCTCTTAAGAAAGAAGACAGAAAATGAACGTTGACCAGGCAACCACTAGTGACCACTACAATGTCCAAAAATAAACTTGTTTTTTACTCCCTCGTCCAAAACCTATTTCTCCTCCTGAAATCCCAATATTAATTAACATGTCACTGTCTAGGTACTCAATGGCCCAAACGAAGAACCCTGGAGTCATCTTGATACCTCCTTATTGCCCATGTCCAATTGTCAACAGGTCCTCTCACTAGTGACGATACAGTGTATTGTGGATGTGTTCTCTTCTCTCCATTTCCAATCTCACCTGAGTATCTCCGTGGTTGCCTCCTTCCTATGTTTCCTGCCTCCAGGGCTCTCCTAACGTTTGAGAGTTGTCTTTTAAAGGGTGAATCAAGTCAAAACACCCCCCAACTAAAACAATTTGATGACTTATCATTACCCACAAAAGTGAATTGAAATCTTCACCCTATCATATAGGATCCTTAATGATGTATCCCTTGCCCACTGCTACAGCCTCAACTCCGGCCACTCTGCTGATCTTATTCTTTACCACTTCAGATTACGTCTTGTTCCTAAAACCAGACATGCCAGGTGATACATAAGTCACTTGTTGGTGTTAGTCCTGCTGCCTGGGATGACCTCTCCACTGAATTCCTAATCCTTCTTCAAGTCCTTGACACTTCTCATGCATTATTTCTTTTTTGGTGATTTCTATTTTCCCCATGAGAAAATTAACTACTCTAGCATCTGTATCCCCATAGTACTTATAAAGAAATATAGTTCTGATTGAAGCACTTAATACATCATCTTATAGCTTTATTTAGTCTGCCCAGCTAGATCATGGGCCACTATAAAAGTGAGATAGTTTTCCTATCTATATCAACAGTTTCAAGCACAGTGCTTAGAGCATAACAAGATAGCTCTAAATGAATGGCTAATTAAATGAAGGAATTAAATTGATTTCAATGTATTTGCCCAAAATTATAAAAAGTCTCAGGGATTAAGTCTAATCAGGTAGCTAAACGTATTTACCTCTAATAATAATGAGCCAAATTTTGTGAAAAACTTATATACCATAATAAAATGTTAATAAATACTTGTTTAATAGTCAAATAACAAGTCAAAAAGTGAAAATTGGTGTGACAAATAAAATTACAGTAATATCATCTATGAAATCATTAAAATGTTAAGAGGGACGATAATTTCCAATTCTCTGAATGATCCAGAGAGCTGCTACACATGTGTATTCCTGGAGATTATCCAAACCCCTGCTTATACTTCACTCCAATGATGAACAGCGAATGGGTGGGTCTCTGAGAATAGGGACTAAAGTAGGAGTGTCTTTTTACCACCACCCCCGCCCCCCCAAAAAAAGCAAACTAGTGAAGCAACCAGGACTGAGAAATTTCTAGAACACAAGAAGGAAGTTTTGTTGTTGTTTTGGCAGTTTTTTTAAAGCCAAACCAAAGAGGAAACTGAACAAAACAAAGGATCAGAGCACTAAATGGAGACATTCTGGAAGAGACACTAGCAGAGGCCTGCTTTGAGTCTGTTGTCATATTCCCTAGTGCACAAGATGCCTAAATGTTAAGAACAGAACTTACAAAGGCCTATACATTGGGAAAGCAATGTGGCAATACGTGTGGCGTCTTAAAAATGTGTGTTCTCAAAAAAACAAACAAACAGTGTGTTCTCTTTGTCACAGAGATCCTACTTTGGGAATCTTTGCCAGGCAAAGAATCAAAAACCCAGAAGAAGGAATACGTAAGCACAAAGATGTTTCTATAGCCTTCTTTATAAACAATATTAAAAAAGTGCACGACCAATTACATCTTTTTCATTCACTCAATGCAATCAGCTCAGAAGACTATATGGCATCTATGTGAAAACATGCAGAAATGCTTATGACACCTGGGTATTACATTAGTTTTAAAAATCATATGTAGAAAGACTCTCCCTAAATATAACCCCCCAACCCCCCGCAAAAAAAAAAAAAAGAGAGAATTGTTATGCCAAAGTGTTAGCAATTTCTAAGCTTTATATTTTCATTATCTTCCGAACTTTCTATGCCGTGGCCTTATTACTTTTCAGAAGTTTCAAGTTGTCAAAAGAACCCCAGAGGCTGAGTCAGCATTAAACATCACCCATTTACGCGTTCCTTTGAGCTCAGGCAGCACCAAGCACCGTCGTCAGAAAAGGCCAGTGTTTGGGTGGACTGCCACTGAGGAAGGTCGCTCAGCCTGATGGAGGAACGGGTCCAGTTTCATCCCACATCTTGGAAAGTCCCAGGAACGCAGAATTCACCTCAGAACTGCAGTCATCGGCTTCATCAGTATTGTACCAGGGGACAGGTTAGCGGACAGTCATTTATGAGGTTTCAATCAAAATCATCTAAAATTAGCTGCTTCCGGCATCCTCATGGAAGTTCCATCGGGACACTTCATTGTCCGGTCGGGATGAAGAAGCACCTGGGATTGTCGGCCAAACCATTCTCTGTAGAGGACTGTAACTGTGCTAGCCCGGTGGCAACGGCACAAGGGAGTCAGAATTCTAGAACATGCAGTTCCAAGGGCTTCCTCGTTTTTGTGCAAACATAAAACCAATCTCTTAAATCCATTTCAAAGGATATCATTAGTGCCCCAATCACACGTTGTTAAATCTTCTATCCAACGTGAGATCTGTACAATAATGTTATATCATGGCCCTGTCCTCCCTTAGATTTTGATGTCCAATTCCATTTTGTAATAATATGAAACTGCTCCAGGCACTAAATAAGATTAGTAAGGCCTCAGCCAGCCAGCTGTGACATGATCCTACACCCTTTAACAGTATTGTTGAATAAGTTCCTGCACTTCAATGTCACTTTTATTTTCATTTCCTGGTTAATCAGTTGGAATAGAGTGAGAACTGCTGCTAAGGAAGTGATTGCTCTGTAGTGGTAGCAACTGCATACTAGTGATGGGCGCATAAAGAGTGTATATTATGAAAAGGGCCAAGCACATGCCCACACTGCAGAACTAGAAGTAGTTTATAGGGCTGATGAGACATGAGTTCTCCCCCACCCCATCCTGTTTACAACTGCAAAAAGGTCAGATCGCCCAGAAATTCCTGTTTGCATTGAGGTAGTCTAAAATGGAGCTCACTGCCTTATAAAACAAAAATACTGCATTTCTATAGTAAAAATACCATACATAGCTATGTGTCATATGTATGTTTTTGGATAGAATCTGAATTTCTTTTTCTGTATGTGTTCTCTTCCTCATCTTTTTTAAATCAATCCAGTTGATTTCTCTATATTGCAATTACCCAATTGTTGTCCTCAATGGTTTATCTAACTTAAAGTTTCTGCAAAATAATTTATTTTTTCTCTAATGCTAATTTCTTTTTTCCTCCTGTAGAATAACTTAACTCTACAGTATGTATTCTCTCTGAAAAATTTAAATCCCAGTTACTTTTTAGTATTCTTCCCAAACGGAACTCCCACCAAGTTCAACATCGCCCTTCTAGGTCTTTCTAACCACTTCTGTTGAGAAAATTGTTGGGTTTGGTGGAATAAGTCTCTTATCGTTCCTTCTCAAGTTCTTTTGTTCTCATCACAAATCAATTTCTTTCCCTGCTGTAGCAGTTTGAAAAACTGACTAAGCAGCTTATCACAGGAGCATCCATGAGGCCAGCCAGGATCAGAAGAGCTACCCTGAGCTCAGCCAAAATCTTTGGCCCACAGAACTGTGAACTTTATTAAATGCGTGTTGTTTTAAACCACTAAGCTTTGTGATAATCTGTTACACAGCAAAAGCTAACTAATATAGCTGACCATTTACATTCCTTAACATTTCTTCTCTACCTTGCTACTTTTCCTCTTACATGATAGGCTAAACATTTCTCACCAATTAGGCTATATTTTCATCTAAGCACATAAAATTCTTATAACGCAACGAAAATAATCTCCTCATTCCCGAAGTATTTGGACAGGATGTCCTTAACCGCATAATAACAAAGGAAGTATGTAGACTTTCCCTCAGCAATCAAATTTCAAGATTATACTAATTCATGTGGTTGTCATAGAGTATAGAAACAAATCTTTTTCTATTCCTTTTAGAGTTTCAACCTGCTAAAGCCAGAGATTAGCAAATCATATCCCCTTTCATCTTTTCTTTGAGAAAATAGGCTAATTCAGGTCTTCATGTCTTCCTGATTCCAGAGCCTATGTTTTTTCCGCTGGAGCATTCTGGCTATTCTCACTCTGAGAGCATGTGACTAATGCCCTAATTTCTTCAAGACTTACCTATACTAAATTTTGCATTAACTTGTAGAACTAAGACCAAAATCCTTAAGTTGGTCTGTTTACTCATTTGACATTCAAGTGGCAGATGCAGCATAAGAATGTAAACTCTTTTGATTCCCTTCCCTTGGGCACTGAATCCCAGGGATGACCTACCTACTTTCCTGATTTTTCTTGCCTCGGAGGTCCTGACAATGGACTAAGCCACTTTCACCTACTCGTTTGCACATGTGCTTTTCTGTTGAACAAATCAGCCCTTGCCTCTAAAAGTTTTGCCAGCCTGTCTTCTAATCTACAACTGAAGCAGACAGAGGAGGAGAGAGAAGGAATGCAAAACAAAACGTGAAAATATTCAATAAACGTAAGATGCCAACTTACTCTCACCTATGAGATTCATCCCTGGCTCTTGGTTTACACATAGTGTAAGCTCTCTAGACAAGTTCTATTTCTTCCTTTACATTTTGACATGATGGATGTTCAGTGAATGAATGCTGAGGAATAATAATACAAAAGTAGAAACCATGTCCCCCTCCCCACTGGCTTCATGTGCATTCAAAAGAATGATCTCTTATGGCATTGAACTTGAACTTGATGTTTTTTTCCTTGCTAAGGGCTATTAACATAAATATTGCACCACAGAGGGGATTTTTGTTTTTCTTCTGATAGCCATCTTTCAACAAGTCTGGCTGCAAGTAAATGAGATCAGCATTTCAAGAGCCAACTGTTATGTGGCTCATTGTCTGTACTTGCTAAATGTTACTTTCCCCAGAGTTTGCCTCCGTTTCTATCACTGCCTCTATCTTGTAATGAAAATTAATGCCCTGATTTAAATGAATGATATGAAATATGATCTATTATGCCCGCTGGCACACAGTATGTTTTGCCTCATTACTACATTCTTAAAGAATAATTAGCATCTCAGGGGATGAATTGGATATTACATATCCAACATTTGCAGCTACATTTAGTCACAGTTAGAAAACAGTGGTTCTATCCTTTCCACACACTAAGCCTCAGTTATTAGTTTTACCAGTCCTGAAAACTGAAATTATTCTCTGGAGAACACGGATTGTGTTACTGATGAATCAGTTGCAGGCTAGTGGAGCCTAGAAACTTTACACTTTGCACGCTTAGAATATTGACCGTATTGCCATACTTTCGCATTTCTTCCAATGTTATGTAAACAATTTTACACTTTTTTTCCACTTTAATTAAAGTTGATAAATAAAATGGAGAACTGATGCCACTGAATTGAAATATTTAAAGTCCACATGTGTTCAGGATATAGTCAGGTCATCGAGACCAGAATGAGGTCACTGCTTAATTTATTGGAGAGCTCCCTGCTATAGCCTATCACTATCTATATCTGTATTTCAGTTGGATGTGGAAACTGAAATACAGATATTTAATGTAAGTTGAATGTATATATTGATAATTCACAATTTAAATATAAATCTAAGCATGTCATTTATTCATTCATTTCAAATAAATTTAAGTCAAAAGTTAACTGTATAAAATATGTCTCACAAAAGCTACTCTTATAAAATAACACAGAAAGCTGTTCAGAGTAGAAAATACTGTATAGTAACCTTTTGTTATCAGTCCCTTCATTTAATTTCTTTTACTATTTTTTTATTTCTCTAAGTTTTGTTTTTCGCAAATCGGTAGGATTTTTGTTTCCTATTCCCTTAAAGTATTTTCAAACTCACCTGACTTCTTTTTAAAAAAAAAAACACTGTGTTTTATAATCTGACGGTTCTAAAGCCTTACATTTTGGGGGGTCTATGTTGGCAGTTGGTTGTTTCTGCTGGCTCTTGTCCTTGGTGCCTGGCTCCCTTGTGTGCCTGGTTGCATTTTTTTCAGTGACTTTTCCCATTTTCCTCATGGAACTATTTGAGGGAATTCCTGGAGGCCGCGGGTTTTCATTTGCTTCTAAGAGGCACTATCAGTTCAGGACCACTTGAAACCAAATCCACACCAACCATTCTTTTTATTAAAAAAATGCATTGGGGTGATATTGGCTAACAGGATCATATAGGTTTCAAGTGTACATTTCTAATATGCATCTATACATTGCTCCGTATGCCCACCACCCAAAGTTAAATCATTTTCCATCACCATATATTAGGCCCCTTTCACCACCACCCATCCCTTTCCCTCTGGCAACCACCACACAGCTCTTTGTGTCCACGAGGTTCAGTTTTATACCCCACATGAGTGAAATCATCTGATTCTTAGCTTTTTCTGACGGACTTATTTCTCTTAGCATAATATTCTCAAGGTCCATCCATGTTGTCACAAATGGCAGTATTTCGTCTTTTCTCATGGCTGAATATTATTCCACTGTGTATATGCTCTATTTCAGGACACTTGGGTTGTCTCCATGTCTTGGCCACTGTGAATAATACTGCAGTGAACATAGGAGTGCATATATCTTTGCAAATACATATTTTCAAGTTTTCTAGGTATATACCCCAGGAGAGGAATTGCTGAGTCATATGGTAGCTCTATCCTTAATTTTTTTAGGAATCGCCAGAATGTTTTCCATAGTGGCTGCACCAGTTTACATTTCTACCGGCAGTGAACTAGGGTTCCCTTTTCTCCACAACCTCTCCAACACTCATCATTACTTGTCTTGTTGATAATAGCCATTCTACCAGGTGTGAGGTGGTAACTCATTATAGTTTTGGTGGTTTTTTTGTTAATCCTCACCTGAGGATATTTTTTCCATTGATTTTTAGAGGGAGTGGAAGAGGAGAGACGTACAGAGAGAAACATCAATGTGAGAGAGACACAACTATTGCTTGCCTCCTGCACACGCCCTGACCAGGCCCCAGGATCGAGCCTGCAACTGAGGTGCATGCCCTTCACTGGAATCAAAACCTGGACCCTTCATTCTGTGGGCTGAAGCTCTATCCACTGAGCCAAACCAGCTCACTGTAGTTTTGATTTTCATTTTCCTAATTGCCAGTGTGGTTGAACATCTTTTCATCTATCTGTTGGCTGTTTGTATATCTTCTTGGGAGAGGTGTCTAAGTCCTTTGCCCACTTTTTAATTGGGTTGTTTTGTTTGTTTGGTGCTGAGTTTTATGAGGTCTTTACATATTTTGGATATTAAACCTTTGTCAGAGCTATTGTTTGCAAATATCATCTCCCATTCAGTCAGCTGCCTCTTTGTTTTATTGTCAATTTCTTTTGCTGTGCAGAAGCTTTTTAGTTTTATATAGCCCCATTCATTTATTTTTGCCTTTACTTCCCTTGCCTTTGGGGTAAAGCTCATAAAATGTTCTCTACAACCAAGATCCATAAGTTTAGTACTTATGTTTTCTTCTTATGTAATTTATTGTTTCAGATCTTAGACTTAGGCCTTTGATCGTTTGTAATTAATTTTTTTAAATATATTTTATTGATTTATTATCGAGAGGAAGGGAGAGGGATAGAGAGCTAGAAACATTGATAAGAGAGAAACATCAATCAGCTGCCTCCTGCACACCCTCTACTGGGGATGTGCCCACAACCGAGGTATATGCCCTTGACCGGAATCGAACCTGGGACCCTTCAGTCCGCAGGCCGATGCTCTATCCACTGAGCCAAACCAGTCAGGGCTGTAATTAATTTTTGTACAGGGGGGCAAACTGTAACCTAGTTTTGTTCTTTTGCATGTGGCTTTCCAATTTTTCCCAGCACCATTTATTGAAGAGGCTTTCTTTTCTCCATTGTGTGTTTCTGACTTTGTCAAAAATTATCCGCCCATATACATGTGGTTTTATATCTGGGCTCTCAATTCTGTTCCATTGATCTGTGTCTGTTTTTCTGCTAACACCATGATGTTTTGATTATCATAGCTCTATAGTATAATTTGAAGTCCAGTAGTGTGATACCTCCAGCTCTGTTCTCTCTCTCTTTTTTTTAATCCTCCCCTGAGGACATTTTAATTGATTTTTAGAGAGAGGGGAAAAGAGCAAGGGAGGGAGGGAGGGAGGGAGGAATAGAAACATTGATGTGAGAGAGAAACATCAATCAGTTGCCTCTCACATGCGCCTCTACCAGGCTGGGATTGAACCTGCAATCTAGGTATGTACCTTGACCAGGAATCAAATCCACCACCTTTCAGGGCATTGGATGACACTCCTACCAACTGAACCACACTGGCTAGAGTGTGGCTTCATACTTTTTTCTCAGGATTGTTTTGATTATTCGGGGCCTTTTGTGGTTCCATACAAATCTGATGATCTCTTGTTGTATTTCTTTTAAAAAATGATATTGGGGTTTTGCATTAAATCTGTATATTGCTTTGGGTAATATAGCCATTTTAACTTGTTGATTATTCCAATCCATGAACATGGGATATTTTTTCATTTTGTTGTGTCTCTTTCAATCTATTTTAATAATGCTTTGTAATTTTTTGTATATAGGTCTTTCACATCTTTAAGTTTATTCCTAGGTACTTTATTCTTTTTGGCTACAATTGCAAAAGGAATTTTTTTTCCATTTCTTTTTCTGAAGTTTCGTTGTTAGTATACAGGAAAGCAGTGGACTTTTCTACATTGATTTTGTACCCTGAAACTTTACTGTATTTGTTTACTGTTTCTAATAGTTTTCTGATGGAGTCTTTAGGGTTTTCTATGTACAGAATCATGTCGTCTGCAAAAAGTGACACGTTTATTTCCTTCCAGATTTGGATGCCTTTTAAATTCTTTATCTTGCCTTATTGCTCTGGCTAGGACTTCCAGCACAGTGTTGAATGAGAGTAGTGAGAGTGGGCATCCTTGTCTCATTCCTGATCTTAGAGGAAAAGCTTTCAGTTTTTCACCACTGAGTATGATATTAGCTGAGGATTTATCACATATGGCCTTTATTATGTTAAAGTACTTTCCTTCCATTCCTATTTTATTGAGTGTCTTAATCATAAGTGGACGTATATTATCAAATGCTTTTTCTGCACCTAATAAGATCATGATTTTTATCCTTTTTTTTGTTAATGTGGTAGATTACATTGATTGATTTGTGTGATATTGAACCACCCTTGTGGCCACAGAATGAACCCCACTTGATCGTGACATATTATTTTTTGCTGTATTCACTTTGCTCGTATTTTGCTTAGGAGTTTTGCATCTTTATTCATCAGAGATGTTGGTCTGTAGTTTTCTTCTGTGTTATCCTTGCCAGGTTTTGGTATCAGGGTTATCCTGGCTTCATAAAATGTTAGAAAGTATTGCTTGTTCTTCAATTTTGTGGAAGAGTTTGAGAAGGATAGGTTTTAAATCTTCTTTGAATATCTAGTAGAATTCACTGGTGAAGCCATCTGGTCGTGGACATTTATTTTGGGGGGGGAGGGTTTTGATGGTTATTTCAATTTCCCCACTGCTGATAGGCCTACTTAGGTTTCCCAGTTCCCTGTGATTTAGTCTAGGAAGGTTAACCCATTTCTGCTAGGATACTGCATTTGGTGGCACATGGCTTTTCTTCTAGAAACTTAGTCCATTTCTTCCAGGTTATTGGATTTGGTGGCAGATAGTTTTTCATAGTATTCTAGTATGATCTTTGTATATCTCTGATGTCTGTGGTACCTTTTCCTCTTTCATTTCTGATTTCGTGGATAGAGGTCATTTCTCTTTTTTCTTTAGCAAGTCTAGCCAAGGGTCTGTCAATTTTATTAATACATCAACCACTCTTTGAACAGCCTAGGTGAGGTGTATTTAAGCTGCACATCCTTGAGAACATCAGTGTTTGGCTATACCTTCTCAACGATTTATTTCATTTTGGTTTGGGTTTTGTCTCTTCTTCTACTCAGCACTAATGTGCCTCCTCTTACAGCCCCTGAGGTGGGTGGACAGGGAGTGTTGACTTCTGGGTCTCCCTTATCCTGAGAGCACAGCCTTTGGGGAATCAGCTGAATACAGGGAGAATGTCTCCTCTTAGACTCCCTACCATGGGCGAACCTGGGCTCAGTGACCAGGTTCTGCAACCTAGAATAACACCTGGCCAGAATCCTCAAGCAGAAGTGGCCCCCATGCTCCACTGACCTTTCTGGGTTCTCATTTTCTTCTGAGGTTTTGGCCCAGTGGTTCCTTACTATTTGTTGGCTTTCTGGTGCTTTTAAGATGACATATGTTCATCTCAGCTTTATCCACTGTTTTTAGTGGCAGGATTCGTCTGAGTATCCTACCCCCTTATACTTCCAGAAATAGAATCTTCCCTGAGTTTAACAAGCCTCACTAAAGCAAACATATCCCGGTGTTTGAAGTGTGTCTTTTAATTATATTTTCTAATTACAAGCAACAAAGGTAGCTCAAGATACTGCAAAGAAGCAAGAGCAGCTATAAGGATACGGGTGCACAGGACCCCAGGAGTAACTGAACCACCCAAAAAACACGTTTTTTAGAAGGGGAGGGGCCGTTGGAGAGAGGGAGAACTGGAAGCAGTAGAACACCCTCTACCTCAGAGGGTCTCAAACTGTCGAAAGACTCAGAATGACCTGGAGGCTGTTAAATCATAGCTCGCTGGGTCCCACCTACAGAGTTTCTGAAGTAGAGCCTGAGAGTTTGCATTTCTACTAAACTCCCAAGTGACACTGCCGCTGCTGCCCCAGGGACCACCCTTTGGGAACTGTATCGCTGCTGAAGAAGGAAGGCTCTGGGGCTACAATGTTGAGATCCCCAACCTAGTTCTCCATCTACCAGATGCGTGAACCTAGAATCCTTATTCCACCTCTCCATGCCTCGGTTTCCTGTCCCGGTGACTACTCAGATTCTGTATCTGTAAAATAGGAATACTGGTAGGACCTACCTCAAGGGGTTGTTGAGAAGATTAAATGAAGCAAAAGATGTAAAGTGCTCAGAATAGTGCCAATATTTAGCAAGCACTTGATAATATCAGCTATTAGCATTATTGTTACTATCTACTTTAAATAAATCATATTTCAGTATTTATTCTCCTTTTGGTGCAGGTCCAATTTTGCTTCCTATCACTAACTTGCTTTATCTTCTATCTCTCTCCCTCTCCCTCCTCACTCTCTCTCTCTGATGCTCTTCAAATATTCCAGCATAGATTCCTTAACTTTAGTTTACCATGACACTTACCGCTTAGACTTGTTATCCCACTTCATGACTGTCTAAATTATGGCGTCTCTATTTGCAATCTTTTGAGTTTATTAATGACTGTCATATATTTAATTAATTCTTAATTATACTTAAATTCTTAATTACACACTTAATTGTGTCCCTCTTTCCCAGTTTAAATTCCCAAGAGAGACTCTGTCTAGTCTAGATTATCATTTGCTGCCATGCCACATCACTAAGCAATCCACAAGTTCACTGCCCTTGGACCAGGTCACTATCTCTGATCCATCCACAGTGGATCAGCAGGATAAGAGAGCATGAGCAAAATAAAATGAGGCTGCATGGGGCGAAGATTCACTTACAAAGGCCTGGGCGTGTGGCAGACACCATGACTGATGGGCTTAAAAGACAGTAAATGTTGCTCCATCTGTTCTCATTGAAATTAAATACTGTGATTAAATTCCCTGATAGCAAATGACATACTCCTTTTATACAGATCTTATTCAAATATATCTGAGCTCCCATGTCACATGCTTCACATATGTTAAGATTATTGGAGGTGGACATCAGTAAGTATAGTAGAATCTCCACAAGTGAGTGGTAACAGACAGGTGGGGGGGCGGGGAACGGATCCCATCCCAGGGGTGAAGTTCTATTAAGTGTATAATGACATTATCTGCTTTGACATCAGTATTAGACCCATCAGTTAGGGATAATTTATAGAAACTTCCTGAGTAACATTCAAAAGAAAATCCATAATAACACGGAGCACAGTAAACATCAATATGGATGAAAACAACAACCCATTCCTTGACAGTAGTACTTAGATTAGTGTTGGACTGAATAACAAGGATAAGGTAATTTGTCCACCAATGACTGAGAATGTTGGATGACCATCTTAGCATTCTACTTACCCCGAGATTTTCGTCTTTATCTTTCCTTTTCGGCATTACAACTATGATGGTCTATGTTTGGTTTCCTTTGTATTTACATAGTTTTCAATTCACTGAGCTATTTGAACTGTGGGCTTATGTCAACAATTTTGGAAACTTCTCATTCAGGTTCTCTCCAATATATTTCTTCCCCATTTCTTCTCTTCTGTCCTTCTGGAAATCTTTTCAAACATATATTAGACATTTGATATTGTAAATATGCCTTTAATGCTTTTACTTAAAAAAATTGTTTTGTCCTCTTTAAAAAAATAAAAAGAACCCAGCTCTTTCTAAAAATACACCAGATAATAATTCTATATTCAAAGTGGTACCATCTTGAAATGCCAACCACTACAGCCCTAACCTCTTATAGAAATACTGGTTATGGCTCCATCATGTAGAAGTTTACCAAAATCGTTACTGAACCTATTTGTAATGTTGAAACATTACATGTACATCTTTTTTTTTTTTTCTCCCTAACCAACCCCTTACTTCACCATGCAAGGAAGTCTAATATAATGTTGGTTTCTCTTCTCAAAATGTCCATTAACATAGTATGTTCGATAAACTTTTTTCTCTTTCCTGATTTCACTTTGTGGGATTCCATCAGCTGATTCAAGAGGTAAGAGAGTTGTGAACTATTCTTAATTACATACATTTGTTCCCCATCCAGGAAGCTAGCTAGACTGTTATCCTCATGGACCCCATCACAGGGTTAACATCCATTTCCAGGTCCTAGAACAGGGGTGGGCAAACGTTTTGACTCGAGGGACACAATGGGTTCTTAAACTGGACCGGAGGGCCAGGGCCAGAACAAAAGCACGGATGGAGTGTTTGTGTGAACTAATATAAATTCAAAGTAAACATCATTACATAAAAGGGTACGGTCTTTTTTTTTTTTTTTTTAGTTTTATTCATTTCAAACGGGCCGGATCCGGCCGCGTAGTTTGCCCACGGCTGTCCTAGAATATATTTTCTCTTCCTGACCTGAATGAACAACATGCACAATCACTTGTATAGAGGTATTCCTCAATTATGGGACACTGTCATATTACCTGAACTTTAAATTATGAAATTAAAAATGTTACAAATATTATAGCTCATAAAACTTAGAACATGAGTAATTGGCCAACACAGAGAACAAGGAGTGAGTGACTGAAGGTAAATTACAAAATGTCTCTTGGAGCCCCACCTTTCTCATCTGTAAAATAGGGATATAAAGAGCCTGCCTCAAGCCAAAATTGTGAAAGTTAAATGAGATAATCCATGTGAGCACTCAAAAGAGCATCTATTTTTAAGAAATGTTTCTTTTCTTTTCTTCTAAAAAATAAAATAGATAACAGAGCCTTCATTAAAATGTGATGTAACTCTTTTTTTCACTAGGCATTTAGGAAGAGATACTGTGAAAATCCTGGAACAGATACCATTAGCTTACTCCAAAAGTTAATTAGTAAAAAGGGCCCGATTTCAGCAAAGGGAGGAGGGAGCGCCCATAAAGGATATCATTGTAGACAAAATCTTTCTTGTGTCTCTACCTTTAGCTTAATTATTCTGATCCTCCTTCAAGCGGATCCTTTCAGCAACTGAATCCCCAGTTTTGGAATCTGCCTTTGTGCCTCTGTAATTCTGGCCAGCTCTTGACCTCACACTTCGCCCTTGGAGTTTTCTCTCAGGCCTAAATGCACCTCTGTGGTTGTCAGCCTGTCTCTGGCTGCCCCAGTGCCAGTTCTCGGGTGTCTGATAACCTATCTGTTATCGGTTCTCCTTCACATTTTGCTGTAGACAATGGAGCCTCTCCAGGCATGGTCAATTTACCAGTGTCCCTGGGTTTCGGGGCCTAGGGACTCCCAGACTCAATGCTGCCCTTTTCCAAACAGCCTCACCCAGAGGACAGATCCCTGTTCTCATGCCCCTTGCCCTGTTCCTTAACCTTTGGCCTATGATAGCTGTGAGTGTAAACCTAAGTGATAAATACGCGAACCAAGGGAGACACTTCTGTCATTTGAGGAAGACAAGAAGGAGGTGGACAATAACAGGAGAGGGAAGAAGAGAAATTGATTTAAAAGTCCAAAAAGTTTTGCACAAACAGCCCCAGTAGTAAAACATCTTGGATCTTGGGGACATAGCCAACCTCTAAATCTCTTCTCCATTAACAGCTTTCAATTCAGGCTCCTGGGGCGATTTTCCTTTAGGATATGTTGGCACTTTTATTATGCGGGCCATTGTTAAAATGGATTCATTTAATTACGTATGTTATGCTGGTGGCCAATACTGCTGGCATCCTCCCTCCTGCCTCCATAGCCTCTCCACCTGACTTCATGGGTTTGTTAGTCAGTATATGAAAGATTCCTTTGGGGAATGGAAAATTTTATTTTTTTTTAAAGGTGAAAAACACGGCCCTAATAATAGTTTATTCAACTTCTAGTTTTCCCCTTCTCTTATTTATTAGGAGCCACGACTATGAGAAGTAAAGTTTAGGGATTAACCAAAAAAGACACAAGCACAAATTTCATTCACTTTCATTACATCAGTATTGAAGCCAAATATGAGCAAGTGAACGCAAGTTCAGTACACAGAAGATGTGCACTCAAAACGCCATGTACACTCAGGCACTTGCAAACCTAAGTCCTACATCACATCTGCACATCTTTTCCTGGGGAACTAGAACTTCATTAAGATGCATTGTTGCAGTTTTTTTAAAAAGTGCAGAGACATCTAAAACCTATCAGGAACCCCCCTTTGAAAAATAATGTCAGTTATTTCTTTCCAGAGAGAATGAAAATGCAGAAGAGTGTTTAAGTCTTCCCTTAAAAACAGATGAAATCAGTTCTAAGAAACTCTTCCCTCTTTTTTTTCCCCCCTAGAGGACAAATAACACAGATTGTTCCACATAGAAATTCTTCTGGTCGCCTACAACTGGTAAGGCTATTGTGTTAGCCTGGAATTTGGAAGCACAAATTCATGGGTCTGAATCTCACCTGTAGAGGTTTTAGACAGGTATTTAATCTCTCTAATGTTCATCCACAAAATGGCAGTAAAATAACAGTTACTTCATGTATTTGTTATAGGGATTTTAAAAAATACATGAGATGCCTATTTGGCTAACTACTGAGTCAAAATTCACTTTTTTAAAAAAGGAGAAGGAGGAAGAGCAGGAAAGGAAAGGAGAAGAAGAAAGAGTAAGTGGTGGAAGAGGGAAGAAAAAGGAAAGGGAGAAAAAGAAAAAGGAGGAGGAGGAGAAAGACAATGGAAAGGTTTGTTAAACACCAATGTCATAAAACATGGGAATTATAATACTATAAGATTAAAAGATAAAAAGAAATAAAGCCATAAACTGGTGGAGACCGTGTATAAATGAATAAAGAATGAATTGATTTTGCAAACCTAACAGGGCTGAGACAGGGGCCTGGGCATGTGCAGAGCAGGCCTGGAGAAGATGTGTCTTCCTATGAGCCTAGTTGCCATCCAAATACCACAGTTGTCAAAGAGCACGGAGAAGTGGCCGTGAGCCAGGCGAAGGCCATTTTCAACACTGCCACTGTATCAGTATTTTCTTTTTTTCTATTCTTTTTTTTATATATTTTATTGATTTTTTACAGAGAGGAAGGGAGAGGGATAGAGAGTTAGAAACATGGATGAGAGAGTAACATCCATCAGCTGCCTCCTGCACACCCTCCACTGGGGATGTTGCCCGCAACCAAGGTACATGCCCTTGACCAGAATCGAACCTGGGACCCTGGAGTCCGCAGGCCAACGCTCTATCCACTGAGCCAAACCGGTTAGGGCTGTATCAGTATTTTCAATAAGGATAATTTTATTGAATGCTTGTCCTCCAATTCTGCCCTCACCACTCTATAGTCTAGTAGAGTATACATGACAATAATCATAACTAAAATGCAAGGACCAATGTGTGAAATATAATAAAAAATGCAAAAAAAAATACATAATAGGGACTCAAAGGAGGAAAAAATTACCATCACTGGGAACGGCTTTATGAAGAAAATAATATTCAGTCATTCATGCATGAAGCAAATATCTTTTGGCATTTTCCCATATGCCAGATACTATTTAAGAAGTCAGGAACAATCACTGTAGATAATGACAATTGTTTTTTGAATATACTGAAATTACAGGGTAATCTGATAGAGAACAATTTGGGGCAGGAGGAGGCAACTTCAGATAAAGAGGCCAAGAACAATCTCTCTGAAGTTTTACATTTGAGCTGATAACTGAAAACATTCTTGGCAGAGAGAAGTATGAAGGCCTTGAAATGAGAAAGAGCTGAGCATAATAGAGCATTCCTAAGAAAACTGGAATGGCCCTAACCGGTTTGGCTCAGTTGATAGAGCATCAGCCTGTGGACTCAAGGGTCCCAGGTTTGATTCCGGTCAAGGGCATGTACGTGGGTTGCAGGCACATCCCCAGTGGGGAGTGTTCAGGAGGCAGCTGATGGATGTTTCTCTCTCGTTGGTGTTTCTAACTCTCTATCCCTCTCCCTTCCTCTCTGTAAAAAATCAATAAAATATATTTTTTTACAAAAGAAATAAAGCTGGAATAAATTGGAAAAGGGAAGGGTAGAAGAAGCAGAGAGGTGCTCAGGGTCCGAAACTCATAGATGAGTTGAAGGAACTTACTGTTTAATTCAGAATCTAAGGGAAGCTGCTGAAAGGTTTCTAATGTGACTTATATCCATTTTGAAAAGACTCCCATGGCTACTGTATTCTGAAGCATGACAACCAGGTGGAAAGTTATTGCAGAAGTTAAGAGAGAGAGATGATGGTAAGTGGTTGATAGTACTGGCAACTGAGAGAAAGATCCAGGCGTGTGTGTGTGTGTGTGTGTGTGTGTGTGTGTGTGTGTGTGTGTAAAATTGACTTCACCATTTAGAATACTGGTAGAAAACAGGGGCAACTGAAAGTGAGGAAAGAGAAAAAGAATTCATATTTACTGGTCACTTGCCATGTCTAGCTACTTTATATAGATTATTTAATCCTCACAGTAATTGCACACGTAGATATTATCATCACTACCCCCTTTTCCCCCCTAAGTTAAGGAGGAAACGTGTTAAGTTAAGTTGCCCAAGGTCCCATTACTAGGAGAGAAGAGTTTCATATCCAGGTCCATCTGACTCAAAACCTGCATCCTTTTTTGACCAAATAAATCTCTGGAGCTAAAGGTAAGAGTAAAGATAAAGCAGAAAAGTTCTGCACGGGAATCCTGAAGGCTCACAGTTTGACTATGAAGAAGCTGACTTAGCTACAGCCTTTAACAACTGTCTCCTCACCCAGAATTCCACCAGGAAGCCAAGATTTTTACCATGGATGCCCTATAAAAATCCTGGCTTAATGTCTCTCTCCAGGCTCCCCCACCCAAACCCACTGTCCTATTGACGCCCACTGCCAACCCTTCATTTGGGTTTTTTGTCCAGCCTATGGATTTGATATTCTAGCAGAGCCCATGCTTTCTGAGGTTGCTACGCAGGAGGTAAGAACTTTGGTTCTCCTTTGCTCCACTCATGGGTAGCCCCTTCACTCCCATTCCTATCTCTCTGAAACCCTGTCAGCCCCAACAACAGGGTTCCGATCTCCTCTGAGTGTCCTCAGGCATGGCTACCCTGGCCTGCTACAGCCCTCGGCCCATTGTTGAGTCCAGGTGTGGTTTTGAGAGCAGCTGTGATCCCCGCAGCCAGCTGATGAGGCAATGTTGAGGCTTTCTGTTCTCTGTTTCCCAGCCTCAGACAGGCATGCCCAAGCAGCACATGATCTCAGTGGCTAAGGATGAGTTCTGCAGCCTTCCCCTGCCACTGTACCCTGAGGCTCAGCAGCACCCTCCAGTGGAAATCACCAAAGTTGATGATTAAGAGTTTTTGAAGAAGCTGTTGCTGTTTTTAAAGAATTTTACTGTTCTATTTTTTCTTGAATACTTGGTAAAGCTCTCCTGAGAAGTCATCTGGGTTTAGAGTTTTCTTTAAAGGCAGATATATCAATATGAAGAAAACCTTCTCTTAAAATGGGAGAAATGAAGACGTGGGAAAAGAATATTGAGGCAAGGAAAAGTGTGAAGATATGAGAAGTGGCCTTTCAGTAACATGGCAGACTACGTTGATATGGAAGACACTCCCCCTACAAAACAGAAATGCTGGATAAAAAATTAAATTTCCTTTACATATATTATATATATATGGAAATCTCCCAACTACCTAAAATAAAAAGGGAACTGAAACCAGTTGTCACCATGGCAACAGAAGAGGGCGTCAGATGCTGATACAGGGTCCGGCTGCTAAGAGTTTGATGTCCATGTGAGTAGCTTTCTTGGTATCAGCCCTTTGGGATCAGAGAAGTACAATAGAGTGCCCTGTTTAAAGCTAAGTCCTATCAGTGAAATGGGGATCAGGGAAAATTCCTCACACTAAGCCAGAAAACTGGCAAGAAACTTGCGATCTGCCCAGGTCTCTAATGTGGGAAATAAATCTCCTAAGAGAAATTGAAACGCTAAGCCAGAAACATCTACGGGTTAGTAGGAGTTGTACTAACTGTATGGTGCAGAAATTTAAAGACAAATAATTAGCCCGCAAGCTCATTTCAGGGCCCCAACAAAAGCAAATGCAACACCCATCCATAGAGACAGCAGTAGTACACAGTGTGGGTGCCCTAGACGCCGGGCAGGGGATGCAGTAACAGTGAACTTTTAGCAGCCGCACAAGAAAACCAAGTCCAATGAGAGATTCAGCAGACCAAACAGTTGGGAGAATTTGCACCACCCTAAGAGGTAGGAACAATACAACAATATTAAAGAGACTATAATATTTAAGAGCGTCTGGCACAAAATAAAATGGGCAGATCTGAAAAAGAACCAAATGAAACTTAAAAAAATAAATACAAAACTATGACTATTGAACTTGAAAACTAAATGGATGATGTCAGAGTAGATTAGACAGAGTGGCAGACACTGGCATGAAAGATTTGAGGAAATCACCTAAAATGCAGCAAAGAGAGAGAAAAAAATGGAAAATAGGAAAGTAAGCTAAGGAGCCTTGGAGAATGGAAAGTGGAGAATCAAAATACACTCAATAGGATTTTTTGAAGGGGACATTACAGAATGGAGAAAGGAAATATTTGAAAGACACGACTTATCCAGAATTGAATACAAACTTGGGTCCTCCGGCTAGGGAGGCAAGCAAGGAAAAACAAATTCAAATCCATGCTTAGACACTAAGCAAGAAACTTCAGAAACAGAAAAGCAAAAGAGATTATTAAAATACCCAGAAAGAAAAGACAGCTTACCTAAAATGGAATAACAGAAGACTTCTCACCACCAACAAAAGAAGTCAGAAAACAATAAAATAAGATCTTCAATGGGCTAAGTAAGTTAGGTACATAATTCTAAACCTTAGTCAACTACTAATAAAGGTGCTCTACATAGATTTTTTAAAAGACTAAAAAGATTCCCTACTGTTTGAGATCACTAAAATAAAAGATAAAGATAAAATGAACAATTCCCTATGAACATAAAATAATCCTGAGCTAGTATGTACCCAACATGTCCTCAAAGCAAAAATTGACTGGAGTTATAAGAATAAATTAACAAAAGCACAAACGTTGTGGAAATTTTTAACATAATTTATTCAAAAATGGATCAATTGGACAATAACTGGTAAAGAGAGAGTATTTGAATAACAATTAACAAGCTTGATCTTATGAACATATGTAGAAGTCGGCACTCAACAACTAGAGAATTTCTTTGTAAGTACTATGGAACATTAAATATCTATTTACAAATATCTGTTTGTCTTCTATATATCAGGGACCTTTCTCTGTGAGGCTCTGGGAAATAGTCATGAAAATTAAGTCTCTGCCCTCTTGGAGTTCAAACTGAGTGGAGGAGATAGAGCTTCAATGAAGGGATTCACATCGTGTCTAATGTCAAGCAGTGCTTAGTTGATAAAATATAAATAAAGCAGATTAATAGGGCAGGCATGTGAGGAGCTATGTGGACTGTGGCAGAGAAGGCCTCTCTGAAGAGGTGACTTTAAGCCAGCAGCCATATTAAGTCATGATATAAGCCAGTGATGGCGAACCTATGACACGCGAACTCATTTTTTTGGCTGATTTTTCTTTGTTAAATGGCATTTAAATATGTAAAATAAATATCAAAAATATAATTCTTTGTTTTACTATGGTTGCAAATATCAAAAAATTTCTATATGTGACACGGCACCAGAGTTAAGTTAGGGTTTTTCAAAATGCTGACACGCCGAGCTCAAAAGGTTCGCCATCACTGATATAAGCCATGCAAGGATCTGTAAAGAAGAAACAGCAAAAGCAATGGCTCTGGAGAGGGTGTGTGCCTGGCTTGTAAGAATCAATAAAGGGCCCAATATGGTAAAAGGAGTTCAGAAAGGGGAGCTGGGAGTGATGTGACCTGCATTTCATTTTAAAAGCATCATCTGGCAGCTCTGGGGAGAGTAGCAGGAAGGCCAGTTAACGTGACTGGGGCTACAGGATCAGCGGTAGAGGGAATGAGTAGTGGTCAAATTAAAATCTTAAAGGTAGATCCAATGTTAGAGAGATGAGATGTGGGTGTGAAAGAGATGAGCCAGGGTGACTTCAAGAGTGCTGTCCCTGTTTAGAACAACTCAGAGGAAATGGTATAGCACCGTGAGGTAAACACTGCGCTTGCCTCTTCCCAGGACCGCATCAAAATTACAACCAAGTTATAGGACAATCCACCTGAGAACCATCTGAAGACTAGCCGAACACAAGTCCTATAACTAAGGACATAAAGAAGAAGCCACATGGAGACTGAAATGTCATTGTCAGTCATGCAGCGGGTCAAAGGCGTGGCTGGCCACGGGTGACTCTGAAGGGGGAGGATGTGGGCAGCCTCCACAAACAGGCAAGGCCCGAAAACAGGTTCTTTCCTAGACTTTCCGAAAGGAATGCACGTCTTGTTTTAGTTCAGTGAGACCCACTTCGGATTTTTACCTCCTGAAATAAACGGTAATAAATTGTTCCTGTGTTAAGCCAAAAGAAAATGCAGCACCTTTGCTGAGATGGGGACACTGGGGAAGATGTGTGTAGGGCGGGGACGGGTGCTGGTAAACGTGAGATACCTTTTCGATGCCCCAGTGGATATTTAAGGTGGCGGTGGAATGCTCTTGTTCCACTTCTGCGTTGGTGTTGCCCGCCCAGCCTCTCTGGGTATCTACCGTTGAAATTTCTCAGGTTGTCATGGAGAAGAAAATGCTCAGTCGGCTTTTTCCATCATAAAACTAGTTCTGACCTAACTAGTTCTTCCCATCTAAAGGACTTTTCCAAGCAAAATCAAACTAACACTAGTGAATGCCTATTACACTAAGTCCCTTCACAAATACCATCTCTAAACATAAACATCGCCCTTTGTGGAAAGGTGGGTGGACAGCTGTACACATCTATTCTCAGCTCTACATCCAGGGATACCATATTGGTAGTTTGAAATTGGCAGTGGAGGAGTATTTACACCTGGAAAATTGCCAAATGCTACAAGTAAGGACCTTCCCCCACCCCCAGCTCCAGAGTCAGTGGTGGAACATCGATCAGCACACCAGCGATTATATCCTCAGACAGAAGGAAACTGAGGCTCTAAGTCTCTTAGAGTCTAAGACAGTGGTTCTCAACCTTGGCTGCACATTAAAATCACCTGGGGCCGAAACCGGTTTGGCTCAGTGGATAGAGCGTCGGCCTGCGGACTGAAAGGTCCCAGGTTCAATTCCGGTCAAGGGCATGTACCTTGGTTGTGGGCATATTCCCAGTAGGAGATGTGCAGGAGGCAGCTGAGCAGGAGCAACGAAGTGATCTGCAGATTCCCCTTCCTTTTTGGAGGTGCCCAGATGAGGCCCAGCTGTGCAGCGGGCCTAATAAATTGATTTTTAATCATAATTCCTAGATATTTGAAGGGAACCTCCTTCTGTTTTTATTCTCCCAGAGTAATTTCTAAGCCACATTTAAGGAGTTTCTTTTAAAAACTTTTACTTTCTTTTAAACAGAGCAACAAACTTGGTTGCCTCTCTCCCTTCCTCTCTGTAAAAAATCAATAAAATATATTTTTAAAAAATAATAATAAAATAAAATAAAATCACCTGGGAATTTTTTTTTAAATCCTGATTTCTGGGCCTCATCCTCCGGAAATTGTGTTTCTTTGTTACTGATGTTGTGGGCTCACCCCATAAGGGATCAAGGGACCTGCCCAGTTACAGAACCAGCTCAGGTGTTTTGACTCTATGTCAAGTGTAACTTCCCTCATAGAATCCTCATGGGTCCTTCTTTCGTGTCAGGCTTTGTAACAAATGTTATATGTGCATTTTCTAATGCTCACAACTCAACAAAGGAAATATGACTGTTCTTTTCACCTTAATGTCAACGAAACTAAAGCTTTGAGAATTAGTAGCTGATTAATAACCAAATGTTGGTCCCATTTGTTATTAGAGTCAATTCATTCAAAACTTCTGTCATCCTAACTCTACTAAGTTTTACTTTGTCAAGATAAATCAAACTTCTACTGTTACAATGTAGAAGGAAAAAAAGAGGAGTGAAGTTATTATCAAAGTCCAAATGGTTATGGTGAATATAAAAGGGGATCTCAATTTTGAATGGCACTTTTCCAATACTCCAGGAAAATTCCTTGGAAGAGGTGGAATTCTGACAAATCTTTTTAATTATAGAAGGGAAAACGTCTGGCACCCAGGGACACATTCCAACACGGGGTGTGGCTCCAGAGAAAACTTCAAGGCAGAAGTCTGACCATCTGATCCAGGGGGTGGGGAACAAGTCCATCTAAGAAGAGCAGGGAAGACCCTCTGGGGAGCAGGAAACAATAGAAATGATATTCTTTGTGTGCGGGAACGGGCTTTGAAGTGCAAATAATGAACTAACCAAAAAGCAAAACAGATTTCACTTTGAATCTCAAAACTTGACGTTCCAGGGAGTACAATATCATTTTAGAGTTTTGTTCTCTAACTGCTTAATGAAATAATGTATTTTTTCTCCTTTCTCCCCAGTGAAAAGATCCAGCTCATGTATTCTCTCTTCCCCATCACCTGTCAGTCTCATTTACCAGCCTCCCTGATCTTGACAAGAACAGCTCAGAGTCACCCTGAAGCATTTTCAGTAGCAATAAGTGACTTCTCGCCTGGGAACTTCAAGGAATTCCTCCGCCTTGCTATAAAACAGTGCTTAAAGGTTACCTTTCAGAGATTGGGTGCTTATGGGGAAAATTGTTCCAATTAGTGTGTTTGAAGTTTCCAAGAAAAAAAGAATAAAAAACTAGAGGTGTACAAACTCAAAATATTTAGGAACCCACACCAAATTCCAGGAATTCCAAAATGGGGATTTTCCCCATTTAAAAATTAAATATCTCAACATCTCAAAAAAAAAAATCAAATAAAGCTTTCTTAAATGTTATAAGAGTAAATACTCAAAGTATTAAATGCTTTAAAAGTAAAATTCACAGATTATATTTTTAAGTTCAAATTATTTCCAGGACTGAAATAGCATCCCAAACATTAATGCTTCTCTCCATAATTACCACCAAGGACCTCGCTCCCGTCCAAAAAGAGATGAGAGCTTAGAGTTCATAATCTCCCCAATATAAACATTTTTATCAGAAATTTATAGAACAGACCGAATCTCTCTAGTAGAAGAGTAATGGAATCTTGTGAGATTTTTTTGTTGTTTGTTTTTTTATTTCAGAGAGGAAGGGAGAGGGAGAGAGAGATAGAAACATCAATGATGAGAGAGAATCACTGATTGGCTACCTCCTGCATATCCCTCATTGGGGATCAAGCCAGCAACCCAGGCATGTGCCCCCTGACCGGAATCAAACCTGGGACCCTTCAGTCCCCAGGCCGATGCTCTGTCCACTGAGGCAAACTGGCTAGAGCTGGAGTCTTGTTTTTTATATGTTAATTAACTGCGTGGTCTCAACATAGGTTGAACTGTGTCTACCCAAAATTCATATGTTGAAGTCCTATCCCCCAGCACCTCAGAATGTGACCTTATTTGGAAATAAGATTGTCGCAGATGTAGTTAGTTAAGATAAGGTCATACTGGAGTAGGATGGGCCAATAATCCAATATGACTGGTGTCCTTATAAAAATGGGAAATTTGACCCATTATACAGAGGGACCGCCCTGTGAACATGAAGGCAGCGAATGGTGCGTCTACAAGCCAAGGGACACCAAAGACTGCCAGCAAACCACCAGAAGCTGGGAGAGAGCGGGGAACAGGCTCCCCCTCACAGCCTGGAGAAGGAAACTGCCAACATCTTGATTTCAGATTCTACCTCCCAGAACTGAGACGATAAATTTCCGTGGTTTTAGCCACCCCGTTTGGGGTACTTGGTTAGGGCAGCCCTAGCAACTAACACAGAGGTCCCTTTGCCATGCCTTCGTAGGCTCAGCTCCTCCATCTCACACGTGTCTCAAAACACAAAAGGAGCAAAAAATAATGTGCAGGAAGCTATTCTTTTTTTCAGGACACTTTGTGAGAGTGCATATAAGCTTCAGTTGCTTCATATGTAAAGTAAAGACAACATCCACCACTTAGCGATTTGTGAGCCTAATGACCTAAAACACAGTATGAATCAAGTTTAGTGTCTGGTTCAGAGTAGTGACTCAAACAATGAAATGGTAGCTGCTATTACTAGAAATAAAAATGACACCACTGAGCCTATGTCAAGAAGACGCGTGAGATGAGGTGTCCTCAGGAGTCCCTGCCCCCAGACCGAGTTGCCAACAGCTGACATCATAGGGTTCCAACTCTCCCAGGGCCTGCACTGGTGTCTTACATTTCTCCCCAAGCCTCAGCCAGACCCTGCACCAGCATATCCCACCTGCCTCATATCACCACCATCTGTGGTCACTGCCCCAAATGCAAACCACCCCTCTTTCTCTGGCTCTCACCCGTTTCCTCTCTCCTGGCCCATTCCTTTCTCCATCCAATGCCCTCACAATGCTGTGACCTGCCAAACCATCTTCCCACAGGAACTCTCTATCTACCGCTCCCTGTAGCTGAAACAGGGTTCTTCGCTGATGACACCACCTCTCATCCTACAGCGCTCCCTAGTGAGGTCTGCCCATTCCCCCACACCCCAGATACACCAGGGTCAAGACGTGGATCAGCATTTTACCCCACCCCACCCCCAATTATCTCTTCACCTTCAGCCAAAACACCTGCCGTTTTGACACCCAATAACCCAATAACCCCTCCTCAGCGTAGTTAACTGCCAGCTGGAGACCTCTCAACAATTCTTATGAAATAAAAATGACTCGCTGTCTTCCTCACCAACCTACTGCTTGTCCATGACACCATGCACACTGTCTATGGTCTGCTTCTCTCCTATCACAATCAATCAAAGGTCTTCTCCTGCCAATGACCAGTCCTTCTACTTTGCATCCCATCTCCTCTTGCTTCCTCAAAGCCCTGGTTTCATAAATTATCTCTTCTCTCTTTGGCATCTTCTGTCTCTTCTACTCCACTGACTCCTTTCCAGCAGAACTACACATTCTCTCCTCACTTCCATCTTAACATTTCCTTTCTCAACTCTAAGTCCCAATAACTTATAGTTATTGAGAATTTACTGTGTGCAGGGGATTGTGCTAAATTTGGGGCATTTACTATTTCAATCCTCACATCAATTTTATTGAGGAGATATTACCCCCCGTTACTGAAAATGAAGAAATTGAGATCATGGGACAAGTAATTGGTGGAGCCAGGCTTCCAACCCAGGCATCAGACTCCAGAGACGATGCTTTTAACCACAATTTTCTTACCCATCATTTCAGCATCCTGGCCTCCCAACCCCAGTGAAACTGCATTTTACCCTGTTTAGTTTAGCTTTTATTTTCAGTCATCTTACACATGGATGGAGTTGATCATTTCACCTGCTTAAATCTAGCAACTTTTTAGATTTCCACACCCTGCTCATTGCTGTTTCTCTTCCTACTGACCTGGACTTTCCTTTCCAGAATCCTTTACGAATTTCCCTTCTCACTGCCTCTTAAATACTTGCGTTCTCTATAGTTCCATCTTGTCTTTCTTCTTCTCTGAGTCTACATACTCTCCTTGGATGATCTCATTTGTTCTGATGGCTTTAGCTAACATCTATATAAGTTTCAAGTGGACAGAACAGCTACTTGGCGTGATTCATACTAACACTGACAGTTGGAAATGCTGAGGGGATGATACCTGGAGACTGACAGGCCACCCAAACAGAGACATTTACTTTGATAAATTAGCCATCAACTAAGGTCTGGCTCTCAGACTTCCAAACTCAGAAACTTTAACTTGACACTGTCAGAGTATTTTAAACAATAGAGACTGACGTATGAGACTGGTGTGCCAAAATATGAGTTACCAATCAGGAATATAACTGTCTGGTAAGTCTGATGTATGTGCCAGTCTGACAAGAGCCTTCTCTCCCTATAAGGAAAGTGTATGAGGTTAAATTATCAGAAGGCTCTTTGGTGAGCATGCAACCAAAACTAGGAGAGTTAACAGTTTGATCCAAATATGTAATGACATCATTACATATTTATAAAGATAAACAGTCTATGGCTATAGTTGGAGTGTTGCTTATGGGTGGACTGGTTATTTAAGTGCAGAATGAACTAATACTCTGAATCCTAGATCAAACTTGGCACACAAAAAAAGCATCCAAATAATTTTAAAAATGAGCAGAGGATCTGAATAAACATCTTTCCAAAGAAGAATACAGTTGGCCAACAGGTACATGAAAATGTGCTCAATATCACTAGTTATCAGGCAGACACCTCATACCTATTAGAATGGCTATTATCAAAAAGACAAGAAATAACAAGTTCTGGAGACAATGTGGAAGAAAGGGAATACTTGTGTACTACTAGTGGGGATGTAAATTGGTGTAGCCACTATGGGAAACAGTGTGGAGGTTCCTCAAAAAGTTAAAAATAGAAGTTCTGGATGATCCAGCAATTCCACTTCTGGATATTTATCTGCAAAAAAAACAAAAACACTAGCACCCCATGTTCATTGCAGCATTATTTACAATAGCCAAGATGCGGAAACAACCTAAGTGTCCATTGATGGATGAATATAAATACACACACACACACACACACACACACACACACACACTGTGGAATATTATTCAGCCATAAAAGAGAAGGAAATCTTTTCATCTGTGACCCTCGGGCATTATGCTAAGTGAAATAAGTCAGACAGAGACATACATATAACTGTATGATCCCACTTAAATGTGGAATCTAAGAAAAAAATGAGCTCATAGATACAAAGAACATATAACTGGTGGTTGACAGAGGTAGGGAATAGGGGGTGGGTGAAACAGAAGAAGGAGGTCAAAAGGTACAAACTTCCAGTTATAAATTAAGGAAGTCATGGGGATATAAAGTACAGCGTAAGGATTATAGTCAGTACTGGATTGCTTATTTGAAAGTTGCTAAGAGAGTAGACCTTCAAAGTCCTCATCAAAAGAAAAAAAACTTTGTAATGTAATTAACTAGATTTACTGTGGTGATCATTTCACAATATATACAAACTGTACATCTGAAACTAATATATTATATGTCAATTATATGTCAATTAAAAAAATTGGTTGTACAATGCTTAAGTTTGTTTCTGAGACTCTTTTTCACCCCTGTATTTTTTCATTGATATTTTGTTTGGACAAGTTAATTTATAAGGAGTTTGCTTACTTACTGTCAAGACTTCTGGCCAGAGAGTAATGGTATCTCTTATAGAGAACTTTACATATCTTTTCTCTTCTAGTATGTGACAATTTCATATCTTAACCTATAGGAGGCAATCATATTTCTCTTTTTCCCATATTCTAAGGACCAAGTACAGTTCACTGGACTTTCTTAATAGTTCGGAAGTCTATCCCCTTCTTCCTATGCCCAAGTCTCCTCACTATTTCCCCCCGAATTGCTGTGATGGCCTCAGATTTCATCGCTCAGCTCTCAGGACGGCCTTGCCCCAATCCATCTGCAAGATACAACTCTAAAATGAAAACCCAACCATGTCATTCCTCACTTGTAACCCTTTCAGGCTCCTGATAGCTTTCGGGATGAAATCCAAATGCCTTAACATGTTCCTTAAACATTTTGCTTATGCACTTTCTTTAGGTTTCAGCCAGGCCACATATCTTCCAGAAAACCTTTGGTGACCATCACCCTCCTGAATTCAGAATCAGGGGCACTGCTCTGCACTCACACAGCCCTGTTTCTTTCCACTCTAAGCCGTAGCAGGTTACATAATATCATCATTTCCCTGGCACGTTACCCCATGTATCGTTAACTTCTTGTAAGCTAGGCCTCATTATCTTTGAATCAAAAGCACCTAGCGTAGTCCTTGACAAACAGCAGGAAGTCTATTATTGACCGATGAATGAGTGAATTAATGAATCACTGAATATGGGCTTATCTTTGGATGTTTAAATTCTCTTGTTGGTTTCCCAATTATGAAGCAGTGGTCTAGGGCCCAAGGGGGCAGTGCAGCAATGAACACATGCCTCTCAAATACTGAGTGTATGAGCATGGTACATTTGAACTGGTTCGAACTGTCCTTTGCCTATAGGTTGATTAATAACCAAGGCATCAGGTAGATGTTTTCACTCTAGAATTTTTTAGTCTTTTGTATAAAGGTTCTACTATTTTTCTTCTCTCCAGTGCCCACTGAATCTTTATAGACAAATATGAGTCATTCAATAAGAGCAACACCATTGATTCTTTAGTACTTTTAAAGGACCTTGATATACATTATTTAACCATGATGTTACTAAAGTAGGAAAAGTTTATTTCATTACACCTTACATTCAACATAAGTCCATTTTTTAAATTTTTCCTATTCCCTGCAGAGATGGGGATCCTCACAGGATTTATCAGAGATAAACAAAACCAAGGCTGAGAATACTGTAGACTTGTGAGAACCACCTATGATATGGATCTTTTGTGTGCACAATGCTCTTTAGAAATTAATGTATTTGTACTGACACTCTTTTCACCAGTCCAATTAAAACTGGAAAGCGGGCAGACTATCTTACGGCATGCAGCTGAGATACTCCCAACTGCATAGAAATCACCCCCAAAACTTCCCTGCCATACAAACATTCAGTAACTACCCAAGACTCGGCCATTATCTGGGTCACAATGATACTTTCATTTCATTTCAAGCTTGGCTGGGAGATATATCACCCAAATGATAACGGCTTCTCTCCAGTGCCTATTAGATCTTTATAGACAAATGTGAGTCATTCGATAAGAGCAACGCCACTGATTCTTTAGTATTTTTAAAGAATCCAAAAGGTCAACTTCGCAAATTATTATGTTGCTTAGTTTTATTCTTCTGATTGTTATGATTTTAAAAGTAAAGTCATAGGCATGCGAGGCAAGATGAAAATACCCAGAGAAATCCTCAGTTCTTGTTTTCAGAATTCAGTGATGAAACTTTTCCTGAGTGTGTACTGTGTGGCAGGCCTGTGAGATACTATAAATGAGTCCTGTCCAGATTGCTTAATGTCTCATCAGAGAGAAAGGTAGGGGAGCAGAGTTATGAAGACCATGGAGAATGATTATTGTACGTTTGACCAGAGACACATCATAAGCAAAACCAAATTCTGACTTACCAACAATCAACTGAAAGCTGTTCCTCAACTTAACAAACAACCAAAAGTGGGAGTCAGAGAGGATTCTGTTGACTAGTAACATTCCTAACACATGTAACCTGTTTGATTTATCAAAATGTGGTCCTTACACTTTGGGAGAAAGTTTTCATTGTGGGGAGCAAAATGTTTCTACATGTCCTCAGAAAAATACAGAGACATGGGATCCCCTCTCAGGTTAAAATACCCTATCATGGAGGGCATGCTCTCCCCCCCAGGATCATGCCCATACCTTTCCCTTCCCCCTCTTCTTCCCCAACAGGCAAGCAACTGCTAAACTCTAAGGGACCCCACAGGCTTGCAACCAGGGCAGCAATGGGCAGCGGCAGCTCGTCCAGGTATTAGGTAGGAAGTTAGACATGAGGGGCTGGGGTGGGGTCTGCCCTGGGGTCCTGAACAGGGGTCGGATCAACATTGCCTTCAGACCACCTCTCTGTACGCCACCCAGCAGCCAGTAGACTGTCAGAGGGCAGAATCAGCTGGATTTTGGCAGAAGCTCAGAGGAAAACAACATGACCTCAGTGTGACCTTACTAGGGTCCTAGACTAATTATAATAAAATTTGCATTGTGGTTTAGAACCATCCCCCTTGGATTTTTCTGTATGCATTATGGGTAAAGGCATGCAGAGAAGAAATATAATTATATAACCCTATTCTATTAATCATCCCTGAATGCAAATTAAGGTCTTCACCTAGAAAATCCCTCCTTTAAACCGTGTAAGTCAGGAGTTTAGGGCCATTGTCTTTCTCAACTGGCTCACTCCTTGCTTGGAATGCATCTTCAATAAATCCCACTCTACTTTTTTAAAAAATTACAATTAAATATTCTATCATGCTAGAAACGAAGTAATCATTGCAACCCAAATCTCTCACTCTTAAGTTCTACTTTAAGTTTGGTTTCTCTTGGATTTAAAAGACCAGCCCCTTTCCTCATGAAAACCCTTCTTCACACAGGAGGAGCTACAGGCAAAGGGAGACTAATATCTTCTTGGATCTTTTTCCTGCACATATTGAAACTGACATTTCAATTTGAAGTTTAGCTCATATAAAATGTCGATAGATTTTCAAGGTCTGAGAATTCAACTGGACTCTGATACCTGTTTACCTGGAGATAGCATCAGATTCCACCAGTTAAAGGGTTTAACTCTACAAGACTGCACCCTCCCCGCACCTTGAGACTTCAACCGCAAGCCCCAGTTGTTCCGTGTGCTCCTGACCACCCTATACATCACAGGTGCCAACAGCCCCCTCCCTTGGGTTCAACTCATTTGCTAGAGCAGCTCAAAAACCTCTGAAAACGCACTTACTCATTAGATTACCTGTTTTATTATAAAAGAATATAACTCAGTGAGAATGAAAAAAGGGGCCACACACTAAACTTGACAAGCTCAGGGGAGGCCTGCATGGTGGGCCTTACAAACAGAGGCCAAAAGTAACCACATTAGGATGGTCTCCTGAGTCTAGAGACCAAATACCACGTGCGGGCGCGCATGTACACTGCGATTGAAACTTCGTGGCCCATGCGCAGAAGTCGGTATTTTGTGGAAGAGCTACACTCAAGGGGCCAAAGAGCCGCATGTGGTTCGCGAGCCGCAGTTTGCCAACCACTGGTCTAGACATAAAAATTCCTAACTAGAAATGGGTCATGGTGGGTAGTCCTGAACTAGGCCTGTGGCTTCCTTGACAAAGGTCAATCTTTAACTTAAGTGAGCCTGTCTACTATCTTTTTGTATCTGAGATAATACTCCTTTGAAAGTCAGAGTAATGGTCTTTTTCCAGACCCCTCAGGGCACAACCTATAGCAGAACCCCTCCTTGTTATCTTATTCCCTGCAAACCATCTCATGCTGTAATTGTCAGCTACTGACTACCCTGCACCCACCAATGTGAAAGAAATACGTGTTTCTATTTTACTTTTTATCCAATGCCAGAGATTTCCCCAGTTTGCTTTCATCCTCCAGCCCCTCTCCCTTCCCCAGAGGTCAGGAGTGGGAGAGAAAATTCCAACCCTCTCATCTCAAAGTTGGGTCTCATGCAACATCCTCATGCAACAACATGAAGGAACCTGGAAAACATTATGCTACAGTGAAAGAAGCCAGTCATAAAAGAACACATATTATACGATTCCAGTCATATAAAAGTCCAGAACGGGAAAACCTAGAGAGACAGAAAGTAAATTCGTGGTTGCTTAGGGCTGGGAGAAGGATGATAAGAGGATAGAGAACTGATAGATATATAAAAGGCATGAGGTTTCTCTTTGAGGCAATAAAAATGTTCCAAAATTGTGGTGATGGTTGCATGTATCTGTGAATATGAATGTTTGTGTGATATGGGAATTATATCTAAATAAAGCTGCTAAAAATTAAGGCATTATAAGTGATTAGAGAAGTTTAAGAACATTTTAAGATGGTTAGCATCAAAAAGCTGGCCTGATGGTCCATGTCCCTGGTCTTCTCTGATGCTTCCCCATCCATGGGTGTGTTGTTGGTCCTCCAAGACTGGCTTCTGAGGTGCACATTTTCTGAGTGTTTTATCACTTCCTGGTCAAATTGTTAGACTTTGCCCTCTATGGTTATGTTTTCCCTGTATTTTAATTTTTACCCCCACCTGCTAGCACACACCGTGCCCCAACCTGTAATGCAGGGGTCCAAAGCGTCACCTGAAAGGCCGACGGGTCTCTGTCAAATGCCGGGGACTATATCCCAGGTCTCCTCCATTATTTCATCTAGCTAAATGCAGTAGCAGATACCAAAGGGCTTGAAAAGTTGTAGTCAAGGTCATTAATATAATTAGCAATTATGATTATAATTAATGCAATTATTATATCCAATAACACACACTTCTTTTCATGTCAGTTGTATCACCCAACCGTAGGAATTTGTGTTAGAAACTATGAAAAGCAACCACATATAAAACAATCAGTCATAAAATGTCGCAGTTAGAAGTGACCTTAGAGATGTTCAAATCCAAGTCCCTCATTTTACAGTTCAGAAAACATTCAGAAAGATAAAATGACTTTTCCAATGTCACTCTGTAAAATAGCCAATCCCCATTCAAGGCCCTTTTTGTCATTCTAAGCTGATCACTCATCACAAATAAAAGGAAATCAAAAATGCTTTATGATTTTACACACACACACACACAGTGTGAGAGAGAAAATGTCACACCAATATGTTATTACAATCCATCAAAATGAATTAATAAACTAAAATTTATTAATGTTTTAACTTCTATTTCCCTTTTTATCTTCAAAAATACTTTAAATACTCTTAGATAACAGAAACACTTGGCCTTTTCTTTCTAATCACAATGGAAGCAGAATTAATAGTTTTACTGAATTATACTTACAATTAATTTTATGGAACCAATTTAATCATTTTCATGTATTAATTCTAGAAAGATCTAATTTATTCGTCATCTCTTATTAGCACGCCAAGTTTCCCCCACTTTGAAACATGATTGCTAAACTATAGGAAAGTCAACTACAGCAAACTTTCCCATTTGGTAACAATTGGAATGCAGCATACCACAATGCAATTTATTCCAATAATTTTCATATCACATTGAAATATCATGATGATCCAGTTCCCATTTATGACTTGAGGCAATTTCTGTGTTCTGTTTGCAGCAACATCATTTCATAAGAGTCTTTTGGAGAAGAGCAAATTGTGGTGTTAGAGAAAACAATTTTTACTTTGTTTTTTAGCCAACTTCAGATTTACCCCTACAGAAGAAACATATTTAGGCTATTCCAAAATAACAAGTTTCGAACTGCATCAACATTGACATCTTGACATTTAATAAACTGAAACATTGTAAGACAAGAGAGAAAACACAGTAAATAACCATTCAATTCTTCACTCAAATATAAAGAATATTTCATCAATGTAGAAATGTTATATATATATATACATGTATATACATATGTGATATATATATATATATATATAAAATGAAGAGGTAGTATGCAAATTGACCATCACTCCAACACACAAGATGGCTTCCCCCATGGGGACACAAAATGGCCACCACAAGATGGCCAGTAGGGAAGGGCAGTTGTGGGCGATCAAGCCAGCAGGGGAGGACAGTTGGGAAGGATCAGGCCTCACCCCAGAAGAGTAGGATAGGTTGTTTTCATCATCTGAAAGTGGGGGGAAACCCAGAAAATTCTATTTCCCCTCCAAATTTCCCCACAGCCAACTTTTTTTTAAATAGTTGACAACTGACACGTTTGATACCTAGGAATAATTTGAAGTTATGTCTGTCAAATGCACAAGGAACAAATCTGAAACTCTCAATGTCTAGCTCTCACTGGAAAGAGGTTGTGTCAAGGTCTTCTACGGAAAAGAGAGAATTTCAAAGCAGGAAACGTATGGGGGAACAGTGGGGGAGGACTGTTAAGAAGCCACTGCTTTATTTCTTCAACTGGGCAGCAACTTGTGTTAATGAAACTCAGGTGGACGCTACACAGCAAGCCGCAGGGCTCCCCTGGCGATGCTGCCCTCCACAATGACAATGAGGGCTCCTATGCGCCTCACAGAAAGAAAGGTGCCACTTTAAAGGGAAACTGGAAAAAAAAAGTAGTAAATCGGGTCCTGTTACAGTGGAGCCGCTGAAACCCACAGCTTTGGGGCAAAAAAATAAAATAAAAATAAAAAAATAAGTAAAGTCCTTTGGCTTCAGCTACCTTTACAGAGCACTGACATACCAAATCACGTCCATTTCTACTGCATGAGCCATAGCCATAACGTTTATACCCATCAGTGAACCTAGCTAATGATGACCTGGTGCAGAGATGAATAGATTCAGTAAAGCAATGAATGGTTTCTCTCATTCTCCTCTCTTCCGTTCCACTAGCAGTAACTCCGCCAAGCTTCCTTGACTCACACAGGTTTTTCCCATCTTAGCGGAGCGCTGTCCTGCGCGTGCTCTCCACCTGGATGTTGTTAGCTTTGGAGGGATCGCGGCTGAACACCCCTGTTCAAATCTGCCTTTATCATTAAGCATCCTTCAGCTCTCAAATTAAAAAGTCAGTGGACGCTGTTGCTCAAGACCGGGTTGTGGGTTTCCTAACTCCACATATCCAGGTTTGGGGACCACCGGACCAGCTCCCTAAACAAGCCATCTGTCCAAGGCTGAGACGTGAGCAGGTAGCAGAGCCACCCCAGAAGCCAAGCAGCAATTCTTTGTGACAACTATCTTCGGGCTACACATCTATCAAAAAGATTTCAAACTTCCCAACACTGAGACCATTTCATAGCATAAAGCACCATGTGATCATAAGAAATAACAAAGGCATACGCCCAGCCCTGTGGCTCAGTGGCTGAGCCTCGACCCAAGAACCAGGAGGTCCCCGCTTGATTCCCCCGGTGGCGTGGGCACGTGCAGGGTTGCGGGCTCCATCCCCAGCGTGGGGCGTGGAGGAAGCAGCCGATCAGTGCTTCTCTCTGATCATTGATGTTTCTCTCTCTCTCTCCCTCTCCCTTCCTCTCTGGAATCAATAAAAAGATTTTTTTTTAAGAAAAATAACAAAGAATGAACATTCCCCTTACCTGGATCATGGAAAGGCACCAAAGCAAAGTTGTAAAGAGGTCTTTTAGGTCTTTTCAAAGACGTCTCCAGAATTTTGGAAGCCCCTTCGATAACCTGAACTAAGTCATCATACATGGAGCCGGTCACATCGAACACAAAAGCCAAGGTGGAGGCGCCCTCGGGAATGTCCTCTGCGCTGGCCTCCGACGGGGGACTCGCGTCTTGAGCGAGGGAGGAACAGAGCAGAGCAAACAGGAATCCTGCGCGGACGGTGTCCCGGGAAATCATTTTCTTTTCTGCCTTTTCTCCCGTTTCCTGAGCGCGGTGCTTAGCTAAGCTCCTCAGCCACAGACGGGGGTCTCCTCTCCGAGCAGCTCATGAGACTCTGGAAACCCCTGCGCACTGGCCAACAGTTTGGAGCTGAGACTCGGACGGGGACGGGCACCGAACGCGGCTCCCTGCAGGGGCTGAGCGGCAGAGATGCAGCGCTTTTGTCTGGACGCAGCTTCCTCCGTGGGCCGTCTCTGCCCGGGGCCCGGGGGGCGGGTGGCGGAGTGCC
>NW_006297152.1:3009295-3028226 GCF_000327345.1 Myotis davidii
CTCTCCGCACGGATTCGGGGGTCGCTCCAGTTCCAGGGCAGCGCTCCCAGGGTGCGCTCCGCTCCCACCGGCGCTGTTGCTAACCTACAAACACCCGGGGAAGCAGTGGCTTTCTTTTTTGTACGGCGCTGCTTCAGACACTCCTTCCACGATTTCCCCTCAGAAGCCGGGACGCCCCAGCCCAGCCTTCGGCCCCTCGGCCCAGACAGAAGGGGGAGCTGGAAACTTTTCCACCAGGGCTGCAGCCACTGTCACTCTTTGATCTCCTCGGGACTTTGGGGATGTGGAGAAGAGGGAAGGAGGGAGCTGGATGGGCAGAAAGCGAGGGGAGTGGGAAAGGAGCTGTTGAAGGAAGTGAGCGAGACCGCAGGAACCGGGGTGTCACTGATGGTAGTTGGGAAAGATGGGAGAAGGGAAGGGAGCTGGACTGGATACAGGATGGAAGCCAGGTAGAAAACTGATTTTTTTATTATTATTATTTCACTGTCAAGATCCATGTCTGCTGAGCACCTTTAATCCTCCCTTCGCATGGTGTGGCAGAATAATATCCCCACCTCAGATTTCCTCCCATAGAACTGCCATGTGCCAAGTCACAGCCAAAAATCCATTTAAAAGGTGTTCCCCTCCGTGCCATTTTCTTGCTGATAAGTAAGGAAACCTCGCCCTGGAAAATATTACAAAGTTTTTCCGTTTTGTACTTATTATATACGTTATAATACTAATAACAGAGATAAGAAGGTGGACAAAGAAAGTCAACCATCAGCTGGGGATTCTTTGCTTCATTTTCATAAAAACGTATTTCCTTCCTGGGAAAGGAGTTGTTGTCTGGATCCTGGCACGTAAAGAGGGACCAACGGGCATCTTGGTCATGTTCCAGTGTGTGAGACCACCCATCCAACTCGAGGCAGAGCCAACTCCCAGGAGCCTTTTACAATCAGCAACTGTCTTCTCTCTCAGACCCAGTGGCTCTGGGGTCTGGGTTTATGATACCTATAAGTCATGTCACTTGAAGGAAGCAGACTGGCCATTTGGGCTGAGTGGGAATATGAGAGGAGACGGGGAATGGACTTCCTTTCCAAGGAGTATTTAGAGAATGCTATTTGAGTAGCCTATTCCTGTGTTTATTCAAAAGGGGTTGCCTTCTAAATCCTAGAGTTTTCACTGAGACCTGAGCTATTCCAGGTGCTCCCTGGAGGTGGCAGAGCCTGGTGATTAAAAGTTCTGGGTCAGATGGCCTGGGTTCAAAGCCCAGATGTCACCCTTAACAACTGTATCTTCGGCAGGTCACCTGGCTTCATGCCTTCATTTACTCAGGTGTAAATGGGAATAATGATTGTACCTTTAATCCTTAAGAAGGATTAAATGACCCACCTTAGAAAATGTTTCATATGCATTAAAAAGAATGTTTGTTATCGAGTAGATTTAATCAGTAGAATGTTGTGTAAATGTCAAGTAGGTCAAATTGTTTGACAGTGATAACTCAAATCTGGATCTTTACTGGTTTCTGAGTACTTGTTCTATAGGTAAATTGAGAGTGGTATTGAAATCTCTGACGATAATTGTGGATTTGTCTATTTCTTCTTGCAGTTCTGTGAGTGTCTACTTCAGGCATTTTGAAGCCCTGAATTTAGATGCATAACATTTAGGATTATCATGTCCTCTTGGTTAACTGACACCTTTAAAATTTTGAAGTTACTATCCTTATTGCTGGTAATATTATTTGCTCTAAAATATACTTTGTCACCCGGCCGGCATGGTTCAATGGTTGAGGGTCGACCTATGAACCAGGAGATCACAGGTTTGATTCCTGGTCAGGGCACATTGCCCAGGGTTGTGGTCTCGATCCCCACTGCGGGGCATGCAGGAGGCAGCCAATCAATGATTCTCTCTTATCATTGATGTTTCTCTTTTCTGAAATCAATAAAAAATATTTTTAAAAATAAATACATAAAATATACTTTGTCTGATATAATACAGACATTATATCAGAAATAAATAGCCACTCCAGCTCTCTTTTAAATAGTGTAAGCATGACATGTTTCCCATCCTATCACTTTAAACCAATTTGAGTTTTATATTTAAAGTGTGTTTCGTGTACTCATACAATTAGGCCTTGCTTTTTATATTCAATCAAACAATCACTGCCTATTTAAGTGAGCTATTTAGACCATTTATATTCCATATGATTATGGATATGATCAAATCAATCATCTTTCTAATTATTTTCTATTTGTCCCATCTGTTCTTAGTTCCTTGTTCCATTTTCTGCCTCTGTTTATATTTATTGAATATTTTTTATTATTCCATTTATTTCCATTTTTAGCTCATTAGTGATAACTCTATTTTATCTTAGTAATTGCTTTAGGGTTTAGAGTAAACATCTTGGATTTATCATGGTCTTCAAGTAACATTATACCACTTCATGTATACTATAAAAACCTCAGAATTGTATACTTTCTTTACTCCTCTCTGATCTTTTTTGCTATTGCCATCTATTTTATACTACTGTACTTTAAACCCCACACTACATTGATGTTATTTTTTATTTAAGTAGTCAGTTAGCTTTTAAAGAGATCTATGTAATAAGAAGAAATTACTGTATTTACCCATGCAGTTACCGCTCCTGGTCCTGTTCATTCATTCCTTCGTGTAGCTCCAGATTCCAGCTGGTATCATATTTCTTCTCCCTGAAGGACTTGCTCTAGTATTTCCTGTAGTGCAGTTCTGCTAGTGATAAATTCTTTCACTTTGTGTGTTTAAGAAAGTCTTTATGTAACCTTGGCTTTGGAAAGATACCCTTTTTTGCTGGGTGGAGGTTTCTAGGTGAACAGATTTTTCTTTTTCTTCCTGTGCTTAAAGATGTTACTCCACTGTCTTCTTGCTTGCTCTGTCTGCAGTGAGAAATCGCTCATTTTTTGTGTGATCATGTATTTTTCCTCTTGATGCTCTTAAGAGTTTTCTTATTGTCACTGTTTTTGAGCAATCTGATTATAATGTGCCTTGGTGTGGTTCCCCTCGTATTTTTTGTACTTAGAGATTGTCAAGCTTCTTGCATTTGAGTGTGTGCTTTTCATCAACTCTGCAAATTTTTGGCCTTTATTTTCTCGAGTAGTTTTACCTCCTTCCCAATGGGGACCACGGTTCACATCTATGAGGCCAGTTGAAGTGATTCTGTCTCACTGATGCTCTGTTAATTTGTGTAATTTTTATTGTCTTTCCTCATGGTATTTCACTTTTTATAGCTTCCATAATTATTTCTTCAAGTTCACCCATCTTTTCTTCTCCACTGTCTATTGTGCCGATTCTCTTATTCACTATAGTTTTCATCTCAAACAATGTACTTTTCATCTCAAGAAGTTGGATTGGAATCTTTTTTATATCTTCCAGGTCTCACTTTAAGTGTATGAATATAAAAACTGATGTAATGCCTTTGTTTGGTAATCCCAACAGCTCTGTCAGTTCTGTGTCACTTTCAATCGATCAATTTTTCTTTTTCTTAGGGCTTCTATTTTTCTGCTTCCTTCCAGACCTCATCATCTTTAATTGGATGCCAGACATTGTGAGTTTTACCTTGTCCAGTACTAGATACAGGTATTTTTGTATTCTTATAAACATTCTTGAGCTTTGTTCTTCGATAAAGTTAAGGATGTGGAGACAATTTGATCTTTTGAGGACTTACTTTTAAGATTTGTTAGATCAGACCAAAGCAGTATTTAGTCTAGGACTAACTATTCCCACTGCTGAGAAAAGAGCCTTCTGCATCCTCTAGCCCAGTACTCTGAATCAAGAGCTTTTCCAGTCTGGTCGGTGGAGACAGACCTATTCCCACCCCAGTGTGAACATGGGCACTGTCACCTTTCATCCTTTCAAATATTTTTTTTCCTGGGCGTTGGGTTTCCTCACTTGCATATGCGGGTCAGTCTTCAGCTGAATATACTCTGGGGTTTTCTACCTACCTAGCGTCTTTAGGAATTCTCGCCTGCAAACTGGAGCTGTCTGGGTCTTCCAGTATTTTCAGCTCCATCTTCACTCAGCCAGCCTCTAGGCTCCACCTCGTTTGCATAACTATACACCATGACCTAAGAAAGCTCTGGTGGTAAATTGAGACAATTAAAGGACTCATAGGACTGCCTCAATTGTGACCCATCTCTCTGGAATCATGGTCCTGAGAATAAAGTGAAAGAATGCTTTGAATGCATTTAGCCCAGTGCCTGGCAATGTGGCAAGTACTTAATAAAAGTTAAGTATTATCAACACCATTATATTTCTTTTAGGATACAGCTTTGAAAGTTTGAAACTATGGGTATATGCACTGGGGGAAAGTGCTTTGGAAGAGACAGATGAATGGAAAGGCTATTTTATTTCTTGGTTTATAGAAGGTCTTTGGTAGCTTCACTAACATCCTGAAATCTAAGTGGGTGGTAGCACTTCAGAACATGTTTACGGTCCACGGGCACTGTGTTAGGGGACGATGGGTGACAAAGAAAAGGAATATCTAATGCCTCAAAGGCATGGATGTGGAGATACACATTTATCTTCTATAATCCCAGTGTGTTTCTCCCCTTTACTCCCATGTAACTGATGACTACATGATTTGGGGATGGAAGAGACAAACGTGGGCTCTTCCACGCCTTTTCAATAAAATTTGATTTCTGTTGAAGTGCAGATCTCTGGGGACAAGATAGCCCCTTGGATAGAAATCTTATTTACATTCTAATATTAATGTGCCTCCGAAAGTACATTTTGGCAGGCAGGCGGCCAAGAACATCAAGAACGTAAATTCGGAGAAATTGATTGGGTTAGGAAGAGGGCACGCCCAGGAATGGGGGAGGAAGGGTTGGGCAAAGAAGACAGTGATGTTTAAGTCAGAGTATTGCCCAGAAATAACAATATATCCTAGCCTTTTTCCTGCTTCTGTTATTAAAAACAGCCTCTCTGAGGTTGGAAGGAGTGCTCATCTGTGAATCTAATCTTGCTTTATCCACTAATTGTTTCATTTCTGACACAAGCAGATTATACTAAACAATTTCTAGAATTCATTTCAGCTGTAACATTCTCTGATGGTCTTAGCCAAAGTGCCCCAGAAAGTCTGAGATGAAGGTCTGGGGTGTGATTCCCAGGGTGTAGGAATGAGAGAGAGAGAGAGAGAGAGAGAGAGAGAGAGAGAGAGAGAGAGAGAGAGGAGAATGAAGAGCCAAAAAGGGTATGTTGTCAAGTTGACCTCTCCTATAAAACTACCAGTTACTGGGTCCCCTAGAACTGACTGAAAGCCCCATTTTGGGTGTCTCAAGACTGTGAAGGAGAAAGGGGAGAGGGTGGGGTGGAGGAAGTAACTACCCATCAGCTACCAACCTCATTGGTCAAAGGATTACCCTCCTGCAGGGCTTAAACCACCCCACGCTTTTGGGCCCCACATATGTGGGTGCTAATCTGGATTCCTTGGCATCCTCCTCCAAGGCAGCAATAGAAAAGCCCAGGACAGAGACCGGAGATACGTAGGAGACATATAAAGCAAGACGCAGTCAGGTTGCGCCTGGATGAAGCTGGCTGGAGCTCTGTTCATATCCTGAAGACATAAAAACACTGAAGGAATTTAAGCTGGAGGGCAAAAGTATTAGAGTTATACTTCAACAAAACCATTCAGACAATGAGTGAGAAAAGGAATAAGGGAAACAGTTTGGGGAAAAGGGCGAAATGGAGTAGCCTGCAGTAACAATATTAAGGACATCAGTCATTTAAAGAAATTGAGACTTACAGACGTTTTAAGCAACTTGCCTAAGGTCAATTTAATGAGCAGTAGAACCAGACCTTGAACCTGGGTAAGGTGACTCCAAAATCCGTGCTCTTCCCTGCTTTGCTGCCCTTGGCTCTCAGGTATGAAGACATGAACTAAAGACAGAGCAACAGATAATACAAGGAGAGCCTGTGAGTGTGATATCAAAATTAGGTGGTAGTTTTCAGTTGCTTTTTATGAAAAGATCTACACAGGTAGTTCCAAATAAGCACTAGCTTAAAACACCTTGAAAGGCTCTGAGGACAGAGTCAGGAACAAGAAAAAAAGAACTTTTTCATTTATGGGAAGCTGATACCTATCCTTGAGTTATCCTAACCCCTCCCCCATCCCTCTAGGCATTTCCAGAAGATCCTAGGAGAGAGAGGATTTAGAGTGGAGATTTACACACAAAGGTAGACTCCGCAGGACATTCAGCAAGCTGCGGGACATTTTTGCACAGTGTCATGCTAACAGCCACCAAATTAGCTCTCAGCTATCTCTGTACATATATTCTCAGCATTCATGTTATATTTGGGTGGGGGAGTACATGAAAAGGTATTATTTTATATATATAATGTTGATTTTTTTTGAGAGAGAGAGAGAGGAAGGGAGAGATAGAAACATCGGTGTGTTGTACCACCAATCTATGCACGTGGCCTGACGGGGGATGGAACCTGCAACCTTGGTGCAGTGGGACAACACTCCAACCAACTGAGCTCCCCAGCCAGGACTAAAAGGTGGTATTTTTTAAAACCGACTCCGGCACATTTATAGCAAAATCAAGATTAAAATCCTCTCTCCAACTCAGTTTTCTCCCTTGAAAATTTTCTACCTGCCTGGCGAGGATAAGACTGCTCACCAGTTAAGTGTTTCAAGGGATCACCTCGTTGTAACCATTCGTCACCGTAGGCCTGAAAAAGCCTCGCCCAGAATCACACAGACTTAGCAAGACTTTTGAAGGTGATTGCTGTAAAGTAGTGTGTCCAGTCACCGCCTTGTTGTAGTTGCCTCCTGCAAACCACTAGACGGTTTGATGTTACCCCCAAGGACCCTTCCCAAAATGTCTGGTTCTAGACGTAACGAGGCCCAGGATTATTTTATGTTTACTTTAGCACATTTCTACAGGGTATGTAACTTGCTATTGCAATTGAATTAGACGTACTTTTGCACCAACCATAATGGTTATACTTGGCACTGCTATGAAACTAAAAAAAAAAAAAAAATTAAAAAAATACAGTTATATTGTTTTTTTTTCCCTCTTGTCTCCCTGAAGAAGGCAATAAAAGGACGGAAAACCATCGTGTTGTAACTGGAAAATTAATCACATCAAATATTCTCTTAGACTAATCAGGTTATAAGTCTGGAATTGGCTTATATAAAACAGATGTTTACATTCTTATTCTCTTTGGTACTAATGTCAAGAGAAGAAAGCACAGAATAACTATGCCATGGCATACTTTGGGGAATGTAACACTTTGCTTTTACTTTTTTTTAACGGAGCCATGGAGCCTGTGGTCACCAAGGGGGACAGCCAAAAAGGGGGTAAGCATGGGGGGGGGCCTAGTCTGCTGCTCCTTATATAGGCAAAACTCCCTGTCGGTAATGGAACAAGAAGCCCGCTGCCGTGGGAAGAGGGAGCAGCCCGTGTACCGGGGGGGAAGATGCAGGCCACACATGTCCAAAGGGAGCCTCCCTGCTCTAGCCAGTTTAGCTCAGTGGTAGAGCATCAGCCTGTGGACTGAAGGGTCCCCGGGTTAAATTCCGGTCAGGGGCACATGCCTGGGTTGAGGGCTTGATCCCCTGTAGGGGGCGTGCAGGAGACAGCCGATCAATGATTCTCTCTCATCATTGATGTTTCTATCTCTCTCTCCCTCTCCCTTCCTCTCTGAAATCAATAAAAATATGTTTTAAAAATAAAACAAAGGGAGCCTCCCTTCTGGCTCGGCTGCTGTCCTAGTTTTCTAGGACTCTTGATTCTGGTTTGTGTTTCGATCGTGATCTTCTGTAGAAGGACCTCAGCGATCCACCCACTCCAAACATTAAAGACCAAAAGACCTAAAAGTGTGCCATCCTACTTCAGGGAAAGTTTTAAAAGCCTAATTGAATACTTAATGGGCAAGAGGAGTTTGAACAAAGAATGTCTCATCTTCACCTTCTGAAAAATATGTTGAAGAAACTAAAATTTATCCTCAGTGACCCCTCTCGAGATGGCCTCTCAAACCTCCATCCTCTCTCACAGCCACGGCTGTCCCCATAATGTCAGGGTCCAGGCAACATTCGCACACCCGTCTTTTCTGTTCCTTTATCCCAATTCAAAAGCTAGAAAAGATTTTAGAGATCACTTTTCTACTCTGGGGCCTTCGTTTTACTGAGAGAAAACTGAGCCCAGGGAGTGACTTGTCCAAGAACTCAAATTTTCAAGCAGGGCTGGACGTATATTTTGGACCTATAATTGTCACTCTTTCATCTTACCAGATGGACTAGCTGATATTTATTGAGTACGTACTATGTCGCAGGCACCATTTTAAATGTTTTATATATAATAACACCTCTAACCACCTTTAAACTTTATTCCAAAGCTATGAGGTAGTTAATATAATGATTTGCATTTTACAGAAAAGGAAATTGATAGATGAAATTCATACCAACAAATTGGGTCATCTGTCTTCAGTCTCATGGCCCATCCTTTTTATTCTCCTCATTTGCTTCTAGCCCACATTTTCCCTATTATTTTACGTTAAATTTAAAATTGTCATAATGAAAAAAAATGTCATAATGAAACTATGACATAGATGACCACGTTATAGTATATTTCAAACTTCATCATTAATATGATACACATACTATATTGGCCTTTTCAGGAAAAAAAAAGTAATACTACAGTCTTGGTTCTTCTGCTTTGTGAATTACCCATGAAGCATTCTCTGGCCTTGAATGAGCTTTTCCTGCCCCTTAGCCTATAGCTGAGCTTTCTCCTCCCCTTACCAATTTAAACCAATTTTACATTTTTCCCATGATGCCATGAATTCCTTGAGAATAAAGGCTAAGACTGAGTCATTTCTACAAACACATGGTACCCAACACCCATGTTAAAGAATTTGATAACATTTATTTAATGAGCTGCTGAATTCATAATTATTAATAATAATGATAGCAGTAATAATAACAACTGCCATCTAATAAGTACCTTAACACATAAGTGAGCTCATGTTCATTACATTTCATATTTACAGTAACCTTGTAAGATAAGTACTTCTATAACCATTTCAGAGACAAGCAAATTAAACTCAGAATATCAAGCAATTTGCCCAAGATCGGTAAATGGGCAAATCTATGTGGTACACCTAGGAGTAAACCGCAGGTCTTTCAGAACTCTTTCCAGTACACTTTATTGCCACCACGCAAAATAATTCCGTTAATCTTCTGAATATAGCATTTCCAGGATAATCAATAGTCCGTAGAGAAAGTTAAGGCCCACATAATTGCTTAGACAATCTTGTATGTGAAACTTATCTTTACTTACCTCCAGAGCGATAATCAAAGAGTGAGAAATGAGGACATTATAGCAAAAAAGTAACTTTTAAAAAAAAGTGGCTCTATAGAAAGGGGAATGGTATGAAGCTGTGACTCTAGCCACTCATCTGTTTAGTAGAAGGAAACACCATCAGTCCTGTGACCAGTTCCTGCTCATCATAAAGGGGCCTGTGGAAGGGAAAGACCAGCCTTCTAATACGAATTTACTTGATAGTGAAGAAGATGAAAAGGTTTGAGAGTGCGGTTCTGGTGGTAGATATAACCTGTTTTCTGTTTTCACCTTTATTGGAAGGTAGATTTTTTATTTCAGGGCGAAACTTTTCTTCCTTTTTTGCAGACCTCTCACCCATGTCTTACAAATAGGCATTTTCCTTGACCAAGGTTTTGATTTTGGATAAAGAGTCCCAGAATTCACAGAGGAAAAGAGCTTTGAAAATCAGAAAACACCTACTATTCTGGACAGCTGGGAATCTGCCCTAATAATAAAGAAGAGGAAACGTTTCTAACTTCTTATCTTACATTCCAACATTCAGTAACTCCCTTTATCAGAATATTTTCCTTTAATAGTTCTAATATCATTGAATCTCCTTTCTTCTTTTCATCTGTTTTTGGAAGAACAACAGCTGGTCACAACCTTCTATGTGTTTGTTTTTTTTCTGTATTAGTTAATGAAAGGGAAAATGTGTTCGAAAGGGCTTCAATAATAACAAACTGGATTCAGGCTTTCTGCCTTTATTTTTTTTTAATACCTTAGTCCTATTTAAATGACATCAATCAAAATATAATAAATAATTCCAGGTTCTTTGGAGAAATAAGGGAATATATCATGAAAACCAATCTTACCTTTTTATTTTCAGCTTACATTCAGTATTTTTTTATATACTTAGTTAAAAATCAAGATTACTTTGAAAAATTCTAAGCAGAAAGAAAGCTAATGTGAAACTGTGGTCATCGATTGGATTTGGAGACATCAGCATGATCTCAAGTTTCCGGCTCTTCACCATGTCAGGACAGGGAAACCAGTAAGGCATCCCTCACCAGACACCAGTTGGCCAGCCAGCACCTTGATCTGGGACTTCCCAGCCTCCAGCAATCCTAGACAAATGCAAAGTGTTTGAATGCATGCAAGGTCACGAGGACTGAGTTTTGCCCTGCAACAGAAATGCCACCAGGAGATAATAGGAGCCAAGCTGGGAGAAGTTCACAACAGAGCACACACCTTTCCCTTAACCCACATAACTCAACATCCATCTTACCTACTCTGAGAAGTAAAGAACAAGAACATGCAAAAAAGAATGAATTCACATTTGAGTTGTTACAGATATGGGTGGTTATGTATAAAAATACTTATGAGATTATATATATATGTATACACACACACACACACACATATATATATATATATATATATACATATACATATACATATGCAGGTTAGTAGACACACATGTATTTCATTGCTCTGTCAGCTGAGAGACTAGAAGCAATGACACTCCGATAGCAATGAGCACACTTCGTGCTCACATCTCTGTTTCTAATGGCAATTTCCAATGAGAGGAACCAGGGCTCCTTGGAGAGTGGCTGATTGTAAGGCTGGGACAGGGAATATATAAGATGATCTTGGGCCATTGTGTAGAGCCATAAAAGAAGGAAATACAAAACAAAATAAAAGTTGCGTGCGCACGTGCGTGCGCGCACACACACACACACACACACACACATACATAGAGACACACACACACAATGGTGGGATATGTCAAAGGGACGTAGGAGCCAACTGAAAAAACTCTCAGTGCTCAAAGCTGGAACAATTTGAGCAACAAAATAACATAATACTAAGTTATAACTCAAAATGTAAAAGAAATATCCTTGGATTTATAAGATGTAAATAAATAATTGAATGAGTGAAGGATTCTTCTCTAATGCAACAGAATTTCAAATAATACATGTAGATACGTCTACCTCAAGGAGTTGAAGGATAAATATTGACCCCTTAAATAGTAGGCTGCACATAATATCTTGTCTTCAAGATACAATAAAGAAAGAGCAAAACAACTTTCCAGAGGAGAGGTTTGCCCAACACTAAGTCTACCAGGTGATCAAGGTTAACATGGTAAGTCATATTGATAAGTCATAGTGATATGATGTGATTAGAATAGCATCTGTTGTCTTCCTTCCAAGAATTCCCCCAAAACTTATTGTCATGGTCCAGGGACACCTAAAGTGCAGTATGGTATCCTGGATGGGATTCTGGGACAGAAAGGAGCATTAGGTAAAAATGGAGCAAATATAAAGAAAGTGTGATGAAGGTTAGTTAATATTTAGTTACTATTGGTTCACTGGTTGTAACAAATGTACCATACCAATGAAAGAGGTTAGCAATAGGACAAACAGGGTATGGGGTATCATGGGAACTTTCTGTTCTGTCTTCACAACTTTGTTATAAATCTACATTGTAAAAAAAAAAAAAAGAGGTAATTTATAAGATCAGATAAACATATAGCAAAAGTAGCCCCAAAACCATTTTTAATGAGGCATGAATATGATAGCATCAAATATAAATAATTTTTATTAGTAATTTGTCATCCACACAATAAAAGGAGTTAAATAATTCATGGTAATGCATGAGTGTATTTTACCAACAGAATAATGTCTTACACTTAAAAGACAGAACATCTGAAAGGAATTCTATTGGGCCTATTGGAAGTCAGACAAAAGGCATATATTACATGAATAAACATTGAAAATGTACCCGAAAGCAATAAGACTGCTGTTGCTCATTGCCAGATGGCAAATCACTGCTACTCGAGCAAGGCTTATAAAGTACAGTGTTAGTTACTGAAACACTAAGGGTGGAAGAGATTGTTAAAAAAAAAAAAACCATCCCTAAAAAATTACAACTGGTACACGCAAATCAGAACAGCTTGCTAATGGAACCCAAAACTCATTAGCATGGGTATCATTCTGATTATATTTGGGACAAACTGTAGCCCAATACCAGCTTGATGCCTTGCAGCCATTCGTCAATGTGGGACAAGAGTGTGCCTAGTGAGCAAAAACCGAAACCCTTCCCTGGGAAAATTGCTTAAACAGGACGTCTTATTGATGATAGATCAGGTGTGTGATTTTCTTATGAAACTTGACCTGTATCAACCCAGGAAAGAACATGAGCAAAGGCAAAGCAAGTTCTGCTACAAGTGACTCTGGTGGGAGAACTTTGCTGAGATTGGATGCACAAATTTCAGCAAAATCCTTTCACTCACACTGCAGCTAATCCCAAGCCTCTCCGCAGAGGATTTCCTGTATTACATTAAAAGCAACGCCACAAATTCCTTTTGCTGTGACTTATAGGTTGGCCAAAGAACTAAAAGTCAAGAGTGCACAGAAAAAGGCTTTCTCCCACTGGGCCTTTAGTTTGTGCCTTAAGGTTGATTTTCTAAACTCAAATGCACAAGGAACTATTGAAAGCAAGAAAGCTAATTCAGTCATCCCCAAAGGGCATTCCTTAATACTAAATATTTAACTATATGCTGAAACTGAGAGTACAAAATTAAAACCGTATTTAACAGATGTTGAAGAAAATTGGGCATTATGTCAACTAATTCAAATACCAACGCTGCTGCTATCATCCTATGTATGAAACAAAATAATAATAATAAAATAACTGCACACCAAAACTGACAAAATAAGATGCACAGACTTCCAGCGGACACACTTGACTCACAATTTGTATTAAACCTCTCAACTGAATTCAGCCTAAAATAAATTAGTTTGTCTTTCTGACTTTGGTTCTGTCAAGTGGCTCATTTAATCTTACCAGCAATTGATCAAATATATATATGCAATTGATTTGAGAGAGGAAGGGAGAGAGAGATATATTGATCAGTTATCTCCCAAATGCACTCAGGCCAGGGATTGAACCTGCACCCCAGGCATGTGCCCCGACCTGGAATTGAACCCGTCACCCTTTTGGTGTAGGGGATGAGACTCCAACCAACCAAGCTACCCAGCTGGCCTGGGGCTGATCAACAATATTTTAATTTTCCTCATCTTTCTCTTCACAAATGCAGTCTAGCCAAATGTCTTTACCAATATGAAGTAAACCTCATAACTCTCCTACGGAAAATTCAGCAATAGTATTTGTTTTCTCCTAATGCAAAGCTATGCAGGTTAAGCTCATTGATTTAAGGTTGCCCTAAAATTTATAGAATGACAGGAATGACTTTCCAAGGTGCTATTCGAAGCAATCAGAGAAACCATGCACAAAATGATTACATTTTAAATAAAGGAGCGTGTGAGAGGATTGCATGTTATCCTCAGCCTCTACCCCAACCCAAGCGTGTATATATTTCACCAGCATTTATTTACTCAGAAGTCAGTCAACGAATAGTCATTGGCAACCTTCTATGTGCTAGAAACGAGGGAAAAACATAAAGAGATGGCAACTCTCCAGCCGCGTTACAACCAGCAAATATCAAGTTTTCATGGCAATTTAATAAATAAGCCTACTTCTGACCAGAGATGTTGGAATTTTACTAATCAACATTATGCCTTATCTTTGCTTCTACGATGTTACTAGTCTTGTTTTCCTGGAGGGAAAAAAAAAAGTATAGCCCAACATTTCTACCTAAGGGCTATTTTATACTTAATGGTTTAGGATCAGTAGAGGTATTAAAAAGTGTGAAAACTAATATTGCCCTCTGCTGGCAGGTTCCTCAAGTACAAATCATTGTTTTGCCATATTCTTCAGTCTTTGGGGATGCATTTTGACATTAGGAGATGAGAGTTTGCCTCTTATTAGTAATGCCTGGAATCCCTTCTGACACAAAGTCCACAATGTCTACGCAATGATGATAAGCACAGTCAGCACCAACCCAAATAAGTACTTCAAAAAGGTAGCACTATCTATAGTGTGTGAAGGAAAAGACTGTCTCAGAGCACAGCAGTTCCAAATTCAGGGATATCTTAATCTCATTTTATTGAACCTGAACCTAATTATCCAAGACTGTCAGGACCCTTCAAACTAGATAACTCTGAAAGTTGAGTAGTCTGAGAATCATGCCTCTTTCTCCTCCACTGAGGTGTACAAATTCGTTCCAGTTAAAACTTCAGATGTGGCATGAGATTTGGGGATGTGCCTATCTCAAGATATTTGAGTAAATTCTCAGTTTGAGATGATCCCATGTTAATATATTGAGAGTCTTTATAAAATGAAAGCTCCTTGTTAGTTTAAAATAGCTGGATCGGGCTTGGTTTCCAACATTCATTAATGGGTTTCTCTCTCTCTCTCTCTCTCTCTCTCTCTCTCTCTCTCTCTCTCTCTCTCTCTCTTTCTCTTCATCCTCACCTGAGGAAATTTACTTATTTTAGAGAGAGAGGAAGGGAGGGAGAGAAAGAGAGATACAGACAGACAGAAGAATATCAATATGAGAGAGAAGCATTGATGGGATGCCTCCTGTACAGGCCCCAACCAGGATCGAACCCACAACCTACGTAGTGCCCTGACCAGGAATCAAACCTGCACCCTTTTTGGTGTACAGTAAGATGTTCTGGGTTTCTCTTTTTCCATAAATGTAGAAGCTTTGATTATGAGCTAACACTCTTTTATTTCATCTTTGTATTTCTAGATCTTAGCACAGTGGCTCATTTATAACACATATTTAAGGAGAGCTTATAGACTAGATAAATGAATCGGCCTCTTCGACTTACTGTGTTTACTCAAAGTAGGCCTTATTTCTCTATTAAAATGCTTAGAGTGGAATGGGATATGATCTGTAGGAAGAACATATGTTTGGAGTTGGACAGACTTGGATTTATGTCCTAGCTTTGATACCTAGCTGTGCAGTATGGTAGGAAAGCCACTTAACCTCTCTGAGCCTGCAGCTTCCTTATCTGTGAAATGAGAAACATCACACTTCTTTCTTCTAGTGTTGTAGTAATGAGATAAGACAAAATAGGTAAGGTATCTGGCACATAAAGAGCATTCAAAAATTTAATTCTCTTCCCTTTCCTTTCAGATAAATAACCTCTTTTTAAAAAATCACTTTTAGGAAAAAAAAAATCAGCTTGAATCCACTTGGAGAAGGAGAGTGTGTTGTGATTACGCTATTTGTTTAAATTGTTCAAACCGTTCTTTCCCTCACCAGGAATGAGAGTATGCACATTTAAGCTCCCACAGTTTGCCTGCTTTTGAGCTTCTGCTGACTTCAAAATAAGTTATCCACGGTGGGAAAAGCACTAGGAAAATCTGTGTTACTGACTGTCATTTCCCAATTAAGAAAAAGTGGAGAAATTACGACACCTTCCATGAGATGCATGATTTGCAGATTTCAAAACACTTCAATCTGTACTCTCACCTTTCAGGTTCGAATTAGCACCCACTTTAAAGCTAAGGAAACTCAGAGGAGAAAAAAAAGGGGGGGGGGCTGCCAAATATGGGGACTAAAATCGGAAGCCCTATGTTCTGGCTTGGCCAGGGCTCACTCCTGACCCACCTGGGATGCACTGTGCGTCTTCTTCTCAGAAGCTGCCATTACGTGCTCGCTGGTGCTCCCTGCTGTCCACCTTGGGCATTGCACCCTGGAACCAAGCCCTCTCCCACTGCCAAAGGGATTTTGATCTACCAGGTAAAGGACATCACCAAGTCATAGTCTTGGAGCTCAGAATTTTTTTGTTTTCTCAGTGACTCACCATGAGACATGTGGTGAGCTGCTTGGAATTAACTACTTTTCCAGTGTGTCACAAAGCCTAAATGCCCTCAATGGTATTTTTTTTTTTTTAACAATTCTGGGGAGTTCTCCGTTTATTTTGAACTTTAAAGATGCTACAGAAAGTGTAAGTAGAATGGAAAAGATGAAGCCCTTGTCTGTAGGGCTACAGACTCAGAGTCTCCATTAGAAACAGCTGCGCCTGTGAGTTTTCTTCTGTGATGCGTTTATTGACGTTCTTGTTGTGTTGCCAGTGCGAGCTGGTGGCCAGCTCGTCTCAACATATTTTAATTAAAGGAGCTCCCACACCGTCAATAAATATTTTGTACAAAGATGTGCAACACCTGTTTGCCTCTGTTCCTGTACCAGATCTATCTCCCTGTCTAGATCTTAACAATATGATTCATTCTTACCCTTGAGGCCCCACATCCCAAGTAAATGTATTAAGCTGGAATGGATCCCTGTACCTTTACGGGAATGGTATCCCTTGGTAATTGTATGCACAATTGGGTATGTATATTTTTATGCAGACAAAGCTTATACTTTCAACATACTCTCAAATGGATCCATTATTCAGAAACGGGTGAAGAAGACTGGCTGTAAATACATACTCCTGTTAATTTTCAGCAAAATAAAGTAATAATTGTTTCTTGTCTTAAAAAGCTCAATCAACAATGGGAAGCGTCAGGGGGTAAGTTAAAGACTAGAGTAGAAATAAAATATGGGAAAGGAAAGTTAAGGACAAATCATATATTTGTTAACAGGCAATAAATAACGAGCCACTTGGAAAAAGTAGGTTATAAAATGGAAACTTTACTACCACAGTTCTACCTTAGTCAACATGCTAACAATAAGCGTATGTAACAACTTCTGGAAGAGGCTTTCTGGGACGCAAAGGTCGTCTTTCAAGTTTATAAGCTTATGCTGTGTCCAAAAAGAAAGTACAGACCTAATTTTAATAAATAATAACTTATAGATCAATGGACTAGGATTTGTCAATATTCACTGCTTTTCCTGTCTTGTCATTAGACAAGTGAAGCAGCCAGTACAAAGCCCTTGTCCATCTTTCTTCTCAATCGCACCACAGAAAGAATCACAGAAGTTCTGAATTTTCCTTACTATGCCCACCACCCAAATGTGACACGGTATTGGCCAAACTCATCAACAGTGCTCTCACAATTGCCTTCAAGCTCAGAGTTTAATACAAAATCTCATTAAGGTCTTACCCGTGGACTCCTCCTAAGTGTACAAGGCAGCCTCCCCCACCTTTATCGTTTCCTCTTTCTCCAACGTTCTTCGTGGCCTTGGTCTCTGCTCCCTCTTCCCCTCACCCTCTGCCTTCATAAAAACAGGGGGAAAACAACATGGAGAGCAGACTTTTTCGGGGGGCAGAGAAGTCAGCCCAGGACTGACTTACATAATAATTACAGAAATATCCTTGAATGTGTGGCCACCGTTTCTATAGCCTCACCATTCCCACCTTCTCTCTGTTACTTCTGTTTCTTTTTTCTTAAAAATCTCGCAACCACTGGATTGGTTTCAAGAAGCCCTAAGAAAAATTCTGTCACTAAAGTCATCCCAAACCCAGTGTTTCTCACCATCTCCAATTTGGCCAATACTGTGGGGCCTTGACTTACGAGTTTAATTCGTTCCGAGATCACGCTCGTTAAGGAGCTCCTTAACTCGAATTACTCTATCAACTCAATAGAGACAGCTGGTATCTCAAAAAACTCGTTAGTCGGGACACTCGTAAGTTAAGGCCCCACTGTATTTGAGTCTCTGAGAGGAGAAACAACAGGGCTAAAGAAAGGAACTTTATCATTTCTGCAATCTTTATCATTTTCTTTCTTTTCCACTCTGGAAGAAGAAAGACATCGTGGGGGAAAGGGAAAGATAACAGCAGCAAAATGTGTGTGTGTGTGTGTGTGTGTGCACACTCACACACACACACACACACACACACACACACACTAATGGGCAAATTTCGGTTGCAAAGAATAACTGAATGGTAAAATGCGGTCCATGTCAGTCATGATATGACAATTCTAGCACTTAGTTTGGGGGAAGTTACACTTGACTCACTTCCGTAAAATCTCAACTTCTCATCCCTATAGATGTATTAGCACAATAATGGAGTAAAACTAGACAGTTAAAAGTTAGTGCTTTGAATAATAAAAAGTTGGTTCTACAATAAAATTTGTAGACTTTGTTTCTTCAATGCTTTAGGCACTGTTACCAGACGTTTTTTTTAAGTCTAGTATTATGTGCACATTCAGAATATCAACATAAACACTCTACTTTCAGGGATCATTTCTATAGTTTGTTACTAAGAGGTTTCTCTGAACGTGTAGAGCAGCAGATGATCAAAATAAAATTTTAAGTGAGAAATTTGATAGGGTTCACTTTTCTCAAAAAGAAAACTAGTTTGTGAGAGGCATGCTGGTTCTCACATTCTAAGGTTTATACCAGCAGGAGTAAAAAAAAAAATGCACATTTACTTTGTGGCTCGGGATAAGTTAATAATTAGTACTGAGTGCTACTATACTGTATATCAAAATCTGACAAACCTAACAAAATTCAGCCAAGATTTAAACCGATTCATCAAGTGTTTAAGACTTCCTGAAATTCCATCTTCTCCACAAAGACTTGCCTGAGTAAGGTGGCAATTTCCTGTCCTCTTACCCTATCCTAGTCTTCTCAATATCACGTTCATCAATCTGACCCCACTGTCAGCATGTCTAGGAAAACCACGGAGGTGTGCCAGAGAGAGGCAAAGCCCTGATCTCTAAGGGATGGGGAGCAGGAGAAACAAAAGTATAACATCTTTGAAGTTAAAGGCTACATCTTATTTAATTTTCTATTGCCAGCACCTAGTGCAGGGTTTATAACAGGAAGGAAGGAAGGAAGGAAGGAAGGA
>NW_006297152.1:3028289-3041070 GCF_000327345.1 Myotis davidii
AAGGAGAGGGGTGGGGAGGGGAGGGGAGGGGAGGAAAGAAGATAATACCATAGATTCTGAAAACCATAGTTTAGCAAATATAACATTATCTTTTCTTGAAATGGGAAATACAGCAGGTCTTCATATAATGTGGTTTCATTCAATGTTGTTTCCTTATCACATTGATGAGATGCTGTGGGAACTTAACTCTTATTCATATCAATTAACCCATGGTAAGTTGTTTTTGTCATATGTCATTTTGCTGTAAGTTGCAGAACCTATCTACAATGTTAAGTGAGCACTTACTCTATGTAGATGGATTGTGGCCTCTTAGAGAGAAAGAACGTAGATTCACTAAAAACAAGTCATACTAGGCTAATCTTGCCAGGATTCTATTTTTTGTCCTGTTCTGATCAATTTGAATAAAGACACAGTCAACATTCTAATCAGATTCATGACAGTTAAAAAAATTGGTGAGGACAGTTAATACACCATATAACCAAACAGAGATTCTGCCTTATCTGAAAGACGTCTCTTTAAAATTTCAACAAAGACCAATAAAAATGACCAGCTTTAGGTTCATGAAAACAAATTTAAAATTAAGTATGAAAGAAGCTGGACTCCATGGTATGAAATGAAAAAATAATGTAAAGGTTTCGGTTGACCACAGCTCAATATGGGCTAATGATGCGAGATGGCTACTACTAAGTTAAGACCATTTTTAGGATTAACATAAATACCCCATACCCACTCTAGGAACAAACAGTCCACTGTATTCGGCACCAGACAGAATCCATCTGTGCCCTCTGGTGTGACACTTTAAGAGAAACGCTTACTAACTGGAGAGCACTGAGAAGAGCATGACCAAGATGTTAAGAGGCTTTATAAGCTCATCAGATGAGGAGCGTTTAAGAAAGTTGGGGCATCCAAGTTGAGAGAAACGAGTAGGAATCGTCAGGTTGTTTCTTGTTTGTTTGTTTTTTTTATTTATTGGGCCTCAAGGGTACCAGAGTATAATAATCATAAAACTTTGTTTCAGACACATTCTCATCACTAATCCACAAATATTCTCAATGTTCTTAACTTTTATGCTTCACTGTTTGCTTGTGTATTTTTACTAATGTAGCAAGATCCCATGGACCCGCCACCCAAAAGAAACTAAAGAACCTTAACTTTCAATAAGTACCAGTAAGAACCTTAACTCACTATCACGGATTTACACCTCTGGCAGGGGCCACAAAGGTATCTCTGGCAGATGGCTGCAAAGATAGTGCTACTGAGGCTCTAACAGTGGAAGGGTGAGGTCCGCTGCCTCCCGTAAGCGCCCCGCCTGGGGGTTGAGCCCAAAGCCTGGCTATGTGCCCAGATCAGGAACCGAACCTGCAACCTTTTGATGCTCCAACCAACTGAGCCACCCGGCCAGGGCTGAGGATGATTTTTAAACCCTCTCATCGGGTTATTAGGACGAATAGATAAGGCAACAAGGGTGAGGCTCAGTGACTGTCAACCAGTAAATCTCCACCAAATATCAGCTCCAGGTTTCCAACTGAGACAAGCATTGAGAGTCAATATTAGTGCCTCAAATGAAATATGCAAAATGGTAAGATCCTTACCCCTACAATGATACAGCAAGAAGTGGCAGAGTATAGAGTAACCTATATAAAGCACAAGCTTTGGAGCCAACAAATGAGGATATTCAAAACTGGAAAAATGAAAAATTAAGTAGATGGCAAGTCCTGTCAAAATCATATGGGTTGAAAGCCCACGCAAGGACTATCTAGGGAATGTCACTGTTTCATTCACTATTTACTGCTGATTAAAGGTTCCAGACTTGGTGATGTTACCGTGAAACTTACAGGTTTTGTCCAGTGGAGATTCAAATTACGTTTATTTTGGGGAACAGATAATCCCAAAGGTTATGATTATTTCCCTGTAGGACATTAACCAGTTTTTGGTATCGGCCCAGCAATCTTATCCTAACCTTTTTTGTTTTATCATTATTACATTGCCTATAAATATCTAAGTCTTCAAATGTTCTTTGAACCAATCTTAACATCTCCCAACTCCCTCATTAATACATGAGTGAATAAAATTTTTGACGTGTTCCTTTTACATTTGCATGTGAGTCATGGTTTTAATTTTCTAAATATTATATGTGAGGAGCCCTGAAAAAAGCTACGAGGAAAAGAATTATCATGACTTTTTTACAAAATGAAAAATTATTTGGCAATGTAAATTATCAATTTCTAATGTATCTGTTGAATCAATTCAGAGTTTTTCTATGTGTTTCCTGATAGCTGGGCATTCTTGTGCTCGAGCCATTGGCATAATTAAGTACAGCTGCTACTCGCTGCAGCGAGATCAGTTGGCAGAAGTTCTAAGGTCTCTTATACAACCGTATTCGCAATGAGTTCAGAATCGCTGTAACAATTGCTATTGGCTTCCCTTTCTTTGCTTATTCCAATCTTTATTAATGATCTGAGAGATAAGGTTCATGTTACCACATGCTAACAATGTCTGGCTAGCATCACACATATGAAATACAGTTTCATTCCAGTTTCCCTGCCAACAGGGGAGAGAAACCAAAGCTGAGCCCTGAAGGAGTGGGCTTGTTGGTTTTAAGCTGTTTTGCACCTTGTTAATATGTAATGCTCATTGTCACAGAGACCATTTGGCAACGCTCTGAGCCACATTCCACTGAATTCGTGACTACTTTGAACCATGTGAATTATCATAGGTTCACATACCCAAGGTTTAGAGGAGCCGGGGAGGCAGCGGGTGTGGACAACTCAAATTTGAATTTTAAACTTTGTGGCTAATGCTCAGTCTTATGATCCATATTTCCATGAACAAAAAGTTGAGGTCTATGATGAATTCAGTAAATTCAAAATAGAAAAACCAGAAAGGATATAAATGAAAAAATTATTCCCTTCATAGAAGGATTTTCCACTGAACAAAATAATTCAAAATAAGACCTTTTAGAAGCAAATCCCCTAGGACTTGAAAGTTATCTTCCTTTCCTTATCTTTTCTCTCTTTTTCAATACAAACGCTTACAGCAGTATGGTAGAATGAGCCTGGCTTGGGTACTACTAGTGGTGGGTGACCGCAGTTCATCTCACTTGGATAGGATTTCCTTACCCAAGAATGAAAGAGTGGGCCGACTGGATTCTACGTATCCATCCAATTCCATTCCATGATTTACAGACAACTTTCAGGAGGACAGCCTATCCTATATAATAAAGAGCTAATATGCAAATCGACCGAACGGCAGAACAACTGGTTGCTATGATGCACGCTGACCACCAGGGTGCAGACGCTCAACATAGGAGCGCCACTCAGCCAGAAGCCAGGTGGAGCAGCGGTGGCAGGAGCCTCTCCCGCCTCCAACAGTTGGACATCCCCTGAGGGGTCCCAGACTGCCAGAGGGCCCAGACCTGGCTGAGGAGATCTCCCCCTCCCCCAGTGCACGAATGTCATGCATCAGGCCTCTAGTGTTACATAAAATAAGGTATTCCTAAGGTAATGTGAGGAAAGGAATTGCCAAAGTCCATATCCTCAGTTTAATTGACTTAAGGGGAAAGGACCACATCCTGTGATGGATCTACTCATGCATTTACAACTTTGACTCCTGGCAGTAGTGAAGGGGCCAGTGAAGCTAGATAGTGCTCCCTAAAAGCCACCAATAGTCCCTATGCAAGGACCACCACAGCAACAGAGACTACCAGCATCAGACAGAAGCACACTAGCTCAGAAGGAGCAGAGGACTCCCCTACCCTGTGCTACTCGAGTGGGACCCTCTGACAGGCAGGACCAGCACCACCTGGGAGCTATTAGCATTGCAGAGTCTCGGGCTCCACCCTCAACCTCCTGAATCAGAGCCTGCTCTTTATCAAGACCAGCAGGAGATCCCCATGCACAGGAAAGTGTGAGAAACAGGGCTATAAGCCACGACTCCACCGCCCGGCTCCCTCCCTCCCCGCGGAGGTGTCTGCACTGTGTACCACAATAACCCGAGGGAGTCTAGGGTCCAATGAGAGGGGAGAAGGAAGGTCCAAAGGGAAGAGGAAAAAAAGACAGAATGTCCAAGCAAGTCCATGTACACTCAGCCATCAGATCACCAGGCAGCCAGTGTCAGGGAAAGGAGAGGAAAAAAGCTTTAGGTGACATTTTCCAATGAATAGTCTTCAATATGCAAATAAGTCTGTCCCAATAAGGCAATGGTTCTCAACCTTCCTAATGCCACGACCCTTTAATACAGTTCCTCATGTTGTGGTGACCCCCAATTTCATTGTTACAAATTGAACATCATTAAAGCATAGTGATTCATCACAAAAACAATATGTAATTATATATGTGTTTTCCGATGGTCTTAGGCGACCCCTGTGAAATGGTCGTTCGACCCCCAAAGGGATCGCAACCCACAGGTTGAGAACCGCTGCAATAAGCAAACTGACAGAAACAATATGAAAAGTGGCCAAGATGTTTCAAGGGCAGTTCAACAGAGAGCATTTGAAAGCAGTGATAAAAACCACACAGAACCATTCCATGTTTATATGCTCAGGAAGCGTTTCAACAGCGCTTTATCCACCCACCAAACATCTATTAAAAACCTGCTAAGTGCTGGGCACTGTGCTGGATGTCAGAACGAAAACAAACAAGACGTGGCCCCAAGGGGTTTAAGATGAATGGATGATAGTCTTCTTTCAGTAAATATTTACTGCACCCTCCTTGATCCAGGCACTGTCATGAGCACTAGGAATACAAGAGTAGACAAAACAAGCAAAACCCCTATTCACGGAGCTAACATTCTAGTGAAGTAGATGGATAATACCGTCAAAACCCTCCCCCTTTATCTTCAGGGGATACATTCAAGACCCCCAGTGGGTGCCTGAACCCTTGGAGAGTATCAAACTCTATATGCTCTGTTTTTTTTCCTACACATACATACATATGATAAAGTTTCATTTACAAATTAGGCACAGTAAGAGATGAACAATAATAATAATAAAATAGAACAATTATAGCAGTATACTGTAATAAAAGTTATGTCAATGTGGTCTCCCCCCCCCCCCCCCCCTCTGATGACCAATCTGATGGTTGAGACGGCCACTGGGTGTCTAACAGGTAAGCAGCACATGCAACATGAACACCCTGGACAAAGGAATGACTCAAGTCAGGGGTGTGACGGAGCAGAACAGCACAAGATGTCATCACGATACTCAGAATAGAGCGCAATAAAAATCTTATGAATTGTGTATTTCAGAAATTTTCCACTTAATATTTTCAGACTGTGATTGACCAACGTAAGTGAAGCCATAGACAAAGGGGGACTACTGTACAAAAGATAAATCAGTAAAACGTATAGAATGTGGAATAAGGGCTAATAAAATAAAATAAAGCCATGGAGTGAGAATGGGTGTGTTGCAGTTTTAAATAGGGTGCCCACAAAAACACACACATGAATGAGTGGCCCTGAAGCGAGGATGCACGGAGTACAGGTGCCTGGAAGGAGAGCACTCCAGGCAGAGGGAGCAGCTACTCAGAGGCTTTCCTGCACCAAGACCACCCAGAGGCTGCTGTGTGTCTGCAGCAGGAGGAGGGTAACTGGTAGTCAGGGGCCATGAGGTTGGAGAGGCAGCACAGGCCAGGTGGAGGGAGTCTTGAAGGCCTGGTAAGGACTTGGGCTTTTTTTCCTAAGAGGAGAGACCTGGAGGGTTTTAACCCCTTCCCCGGCAGAAACGTGTATACTCGTTTTCACAAAATGTTCTTTTTCAGTCGTCGACGAGTATACTAAGAAAATATGGTAAAAAAATATGGTTTATAGGAAGACGAGTTACAAACTGTTTTCATAACCAGCATCAAAAATACTATATAGAACCAAAATAAAAAAATTAGTCTGAAAAAGAAACGTTTTTAACAAAAAAATTGTTGGGGAAGGGGTTAAGCAGAGGAGTGATGAGAATCTGGCTTATCTCTCTATTTAAAAGCCTGCCCTAGCCGGTTTGCCTCACTGGATAGAGCATCGGCCTGAGGACTGAAGAGTCCTGGGTTCAATTCCAGTCAAGGGCATGTACCTGGGTTGCAGGCACATCCCCAGTAGGAGGTGTGCAGGAGGCAGTTGATCAATGCTTCTCTCTCATCGATGTTTCTAACTCTCTATCCCTCTCCCTTCCTCTCTGTAAAAAAATCAATAAAATATATTTAAAAAAATAAAAATAAAAGCCTAAGCGACTGCCCAACCATTCAACCATCTGGCCGGTAGCTATGATGCTCACCGACCACCAGGGGGCAGACACTCCCACTGGTAGCTATGACATGCACTGACCACCGGGGGCAGATGCTCAACACAGGAGCTGCCAAGCTGGGGTGACTTGGCAGCTGTGGTTCTCAGGTGATGCACCCGGAACCAGAGAGGAGGGAGCCCGATTCCGGGGCGGGTGTCACCCGAGATCACTGTCTCGCAATTCGGGACCCCTCAGAGGATGATGGAGAGCTGGTTTTGGCCTGATCCCCACAGGCCAGGCTGAGGGACCCCCTGTGCATGAATCCATGCACCAGGCCTCTAGTAGTCTAATAAGATCCATCTGGTTGCTATGAACAATGAAAGTGACAAGAAGTTGTCAGAGTTGGGGTATGTTTTTAAGGTAAAGTCACCATTTGCTGCTGGAATGTGGGGGGAGGGGGAGAAGACAAGAGTCCAGGATGATATATAAACAAGTGAGTAAAATAAAATACTGTGTTTTGTTAACCAAAGACATAAATCCAGTCTCATGTAAATCCAAAGAGCTCTGATCTAGATCCCAGCACATCAGGAGCACCCTTAGGGACGCCACACTGGCACCATGTGGTCTTTGGAGCTGCACAGAATGCCATGTCCTCCCATGGGGGTCATACAGCTTTTCCATATTGTCCCTAGAAACTTAGAAAATAAAATCACAGCCTGTCTGCTTTCCTAAACAAAGTTAAACCACCTGGCGAAGTCTTTCTCACATTTCTTCCCCATGTTCTGAGGTTGTAAGCTCTACAACCCTTTTGTTCCATCCACTGGAGTTTACTGTGAAGACATGGGCAGATACTACAGATGAGATTCCTCTTATTAGCTCCTTCCATATCAGCACGAATGCAAAGATGGACTCCAAAAGACTCTTCAAACCTTAAGAACACCCAAACTAATTTCTCAAGGTAGTTGAACAAATAGTGCCAAATGAGAGTGCCTTGGACAATCCATGCCAAAGTGAGCTAAATGTGAATTACAAATTTCTAAATACCCAATCATAAGTCAGTTGTTTTCAGGTTTTGTCATCTCAATGAACATACGTATTTTCAGACAATGTCCATCCTGACGTTTAAAAACAATCTATAAACCAGGATAATAAAATCCAAAGGAATTTACCTTTTAAACATCTAACCACAAGGTGGAGATCTAAAGCAAAGATTAGTTTCATAGCCAAACTCAACTTAGAATCTAGAGCGTTGGCTGTCAGGTTAGAGTTGTACGTGTTCACAGGTTGTGTTGGAAATGGACTTATTTTAAGCTGCAGGAAAGTGCAGGGCTTCTATATCAGGGGTCTTTTAGGAGGTTAGAAATATATGGCTGCAAGTATGTATGGAAGGTCTAAGCAGTACATTGTCAGGCAGCAAAATAGAGGCATCGACTATATTAGAAATTTCAAGCTTTAGGTCTAAAGTAGGAAGTGTCTTATTATATTACTTGATCATGAGTACATTTAACAGAGGCTAACTGTAATTGCTTTAGTCCGGGTATTTTATGGCTGGTATTAAATAACTAATTCCCTTCAACCTGACAGAGTAGTGGCAGACTAGTGGTTCTGAGGATTTTATACCATGAGTATGACTAAAACAACCCTCTACCTTTATTCCACGGGTACAGAGTAGTGGGACTGACCTACCAGCAGAAAACCTTCACCTCATTTTAGATGAGTTTTATTAGTTTCCCCACTTACACACCAACTAGACTTGTTTGATTCACAAATTATCGGGCTTACTCATCTAGAAGTTTCTCTATTTAAAAAATAACCTAGATTTTTCTTTGGTTTCTTGTAGTAAAAATAATTATTCTTCTCTACAGAGACAAAAAAAAAATTGAAAAAGAAAATATAGGCCGGCCGGCATGGCTCAGTGATTGAACATGGACCTATGAACCAGGAGGTCACAGTTCTATTCCCTGTCAGGGCACATGCCTGGGTTGTGGGCTCAATCCCCAGTGTGGGGTATGCAGGAGGCAGCCAATGCATGATTCTCTCTTATCATTGATGTTTCTCTCTCTCTCTCTCTCTCTCTCTCTTTCTCTCTCTCTCTCTTCCTCTCCCGCTCCCTTCCTCATAAAACAAGAAAGAAAGAGAAAATGTAAGCTAAATGATAAATAGAAAATCTGATAGGGTCTTTGATGTGTTTCTTTCTACTCCATATGCCTTAACTTATTTTAAAGAGCATGTAACAGACATTGATTAAATTAACCAGACTGAACCATCGCCAAAATTCTTGGCAGGGTAACCCCTTCAAGCTCTTCTGCTATTTTTTATTGTAATGATTTGTGGAAGTTGTTTCCCTCCTAGTTGACTCAGTTTCTAAGACCATCAATCTCCAATTTATTAAAGGTTTTTATCACCTAGACTAGACCTTAGAAAATTACAAAGGAGGGCAGTCACAAGCTCAGTACTGTTGCCTCCAGCTGGGAGGTGCTCACTTATCTCTCTGTCTCAGTCACCTGCATGTGCTCCAGCTGGTAGAGCAGTTCCCCGCTGTTTATTTGTAAAAGCATCAAAGTTTGGGCTGCTGATCTGTCCGCAAGAGACCTTTGATCCTGTGCACCTTGATTTGGAACTCTAACTGGAACTCGAACAAGAAAGATTTGTCTCTTCCGCTACTTTCTGGTCTCAGCGCGTCCGGAAATACCAGGAGCCTGCTTGCTGGTAGTTTAGAATTTCCGCTTCCTGTTCTGAACGGAAGTGGAGAAACATGAAAATGATCACCAAAAAGCACAGTGACCTTGGGGCAATCCACCACCACACCCAGGCTAAACCAGGTTAAGTTTCGTTCAAATGCTGCCTGTTTACTTCACCAGGGTAAACTGAGGTGGCAGCATGTTTAACCAAAACAAAACTTGCAGAAGAGCTTCAGGTCACTGTGCACTGACTGAGGAACCTGAGAGGGCGAGGACTCTCTGTAGGACTGGCCTCTGGACTGAGCTTAGCGAGCAATAAGGGCTTTGATTCCCAAGCCCTCCAGGCAGTGGTTCTCCTACTGCCTGCATCAGGGTCACAAGGAGCGTTTGCTAAATGCAAATAGCTGGGCCCAGCCCATGCCCACCCCAGTTTTTGATTCAGTAAGTCTGGGGTAGGGACAGAGACTTTGAATTTCTAACAAGTTAAGTAATGGCGGTTCTGCTGCGTGGCAAAAGTTGGTTTTCGGCCTGGGCGAGTCTATTCTGAAGAGGTGGCGTTAGAAGAAGTGGGGGTACGTTCGCTGAGGTCGACCCCTCAGAGGGAGGACGTTTTTAGCAAAGGCCAGCTCAGGAGTACCCTAATTAAGTTAATAACAATGTACCTACCTATACAGTTTAAGTTTAAAAAATTTGGCTCTCCAAAGAAATTTCAATCGTTGTACTGTTGATATTTGGCTCTGTTGACTAATGAGTTTGCCGACCACTGGTCTATCCTATTGTTAACTTACCAGGGCTTGGTGAAACCTCCCGGTTCCTTCAGGATAGTCCAGTATCTGTTTGGCCAGGACTCTTCTTTATCTCCAGTAACAACATGAAGGTATTCAACGGATCACACAGAATTTTACTGAGAAATGGGAAGATGGAGTGCTTGGCCGTGACACATGGCGCATGTTTCCGACCTTAGCTTTCACTGCTTTCACGGTAGTTCCTAAGATAAATTGAGCTTTCTATAAAAATAAATCCAGTGTTAGGGATCATAATTTGTACCAGACTCAAGAAAAAAAGACCCTCGCTCCAAAAAAGCAATTGGAATAGTATTCTTGCCAAAAGCTATAGACCATTCTGCAATTTACTTCCTTTTTAGTGGAAGAAAGGACTTCAAAGCGGTAAGTATAAACATATGCTACAATGTCTAAAATCTAAACGTAAGAACATCTGAACCAACTTCCATATGACACAATGAGCAAGTTTACCATTTATATAACTAGATAATGTAAAAATGAGGAGATGAAGCGATTGAGAGATGACATACATTACATAAGCAAAAGATAGCGACGTTTGGCATTTAAAGCTTCCCACAATAGAAATGTGACCGGTAACTCCCCGATGCCGTAGGATAAAATCCAGGTTCCTTTAACAATCTTCAAGTGTCGCCATCATGTGACCCTTCGAAAACGAACAAATCAGTACTTGTTTTGAGTACTCATTTCAAAAGCAAACAAAGCATGTGGAGGCATAATATAGAAAAGAAATGAAAGCTTGGCCCAAGAGATGGAAGCAATGAGGTTCTAGGCAGCTGTGGGCAAACTACGGCCCGCGACGCAGAGGCATAATATAGAAAAGAAATGAAAGCATTGCCCAAGAGATGGAAGCAATGAGGTCCTAGGGCAGGGGTGGGCAAACTTTTTGAGTCGAGGGCCACAATGGGTTCTTAAACTGGACCGGAGGGCCGGAACAAAAGCATGGATGGAGTGTTTGTGTGAACTAATATAAATTCAAAGTAAACATCATGGTCCAGTTTAAGAACCCATGTGGCCCTCGAGTCAAAAAGTTTGCCCACCCCTGTCTAGGGTCTGCGTTGCCACTAACTTTGCACAAGTGACTTTTTGTCACCTGTGAGATTGTGGAACTACATGAGAGCTGAAATCAGTAGTTAACAATTTATTAATTCACTTGAATTTTGACTTAATTGTCAGAATTGCTAAGCACGTCAACAAGACTTGATTGGTCTATTTCACATCTTATCCTTTCTTTATGAACTGTGTCGTGGAGTAACATAAATCTAATAAATAACCAGTAATAGTTTGAAATTGATATCTTTTCAATGTCTAGGACTTTGGTGGCAGAGAAAGGCAAGCGGAGAAAGTCATGCTGCTTTTTATTTTATTATCACATGCAAGCTTTTTGAACTTCGAATCCAGTACTTCACCCATCTGTTTCTTTGAACATTCATTTGAAAAGATCTTTTTAAGTTTCAACTGAGTTATAAAAAGGTTGTTTTGATAATAGATCACATTGAAGCAAATCCAGTTTGTGCTAATTCTAAATCTAAGGAAATTCTTCTTGTAGCCATTCATCAGAGAATATTTTTGGGATGTCTCACAATATTAAAATTTTTTTAATATGTGAAGTCTCCCAAAGGTTTTTCAAAATTACTATTTTTCTAAATAGGCTTTTAAAGGAAATCCAATAAAAGCAAACCTAGTAGGGCGACAGCTGCTTAGGAAAGGAAAAAGAAAAAAAAAGCCCTCATAATTTGTCTATAAAGTTTTCTTTTATGAAGTTGGTGATGCTTTAAAAAATTCTAAAATACGTATCAAGATTTCATTACTTGAACACACACTAGCAGACTGTAAAATACTTACACAAATATAAAGTGACTGGCCCAGAATATGTAATCACTCTTGTGCCAGTGACTACTTTAAATTTTATCCCAAATAATGCAGTCCCCAGAAATCAAGTTTAGTCCTAAAAGGATGCATTTCTAAAATCTGAGTTCTGTCAGAAACCAGTTTCTTGGGGGTCCTCTTGGGGCTTCCTGTCTGACACCTCCTCAACCGGTCTCCCCACCTGCCTCCCTAATTTCTTCACAGAGGAGCCCCAGGTGCTCACTACTGGGGGGGCACCAGGTAAAATTCTGTGGCTTGAACAGTGACATCCCAATGAACTGCACATATTGTCAATGGTGAAACTGTGAGTCTGTGGCAGAGCTATATTCTGGTGGGAAAGGAGACCAATTTCAAGTGTAATAATTAGGATTTGCAATGTCACCCAAATAGGTGCTAGAGGAGTGTGAGGCATGCAAGGGTGACAGAGAAAAGACATCCATCAAGCTAAGGAGACTTTTTCCATCAAGCTAAGGAGACTTCCACCTGGCCTGATGAGCTCAGGGAAACTGGAGAGACCCCAAGCTCATCTGGATTTATATTACAGGTCATGAAAACAAAATAGATGGGGGAAAGGCAAAAGGTGAAGAATTCTAGACAGCCTGTGTGAACTGAATTCATGAGAAAGATTTGGGGAGAAGAGACTTTGGAGAGGAAATTTGAAGAGGTGCACTATGCTAGGCAGATCTGAATATGTCTCAGGGCATTGCAATAGACATTCCGTTTCCCTTAAATTAGTTCTTATTGCCTGATTGATGTTGTTTTGAGTGTGACACCATCTGCAAGGGATCTATTAGTCCCTTGGGCATAACTAGAAATCACAATTTTTCCAAACTGCAAATCTGATCCTTGCACTCCCCTGCTAAAAGTCCTCCAAAATTTTTTAATCACTTAGCAATGCATGTCATGGCCCCTACTTTGGTTCAATCACATCACCTACCATCACCCAAAATGTACTGTTCCCAAAATGTACTGTTGTAATATTGTGATTTATAATGAAACTCCTGGATTTTCCTAAGTGAAGAGTGAGGTAAAGGTATATTGTTATGTTAATGAGGTGACTTTTAGAAAGCATCAAAGGAGAGGGGCTGGTTGCCAGGGAACCAACCAGGTGATTAGAGGGTTGGAACTTTCAGTCCCACTATTGAGGAGAAGGGAGGCGCTGGAGGTTGACCCAATCACCAATTGTTAATGATTTAATCAATGTACTTACATAATAAAGATTCCAT
>NW_006297152.1:3041494-3062832 GCF_000327345.1 Myotis davidii
TACACACTTAACTCACTTTACCCTTATCCTCATATCCTTGAACTTAACTTTGAGTGCTTGAGGTGTGTCAATATTTCAGATCCTGTGAAAATTTTGCTTAATGATGGCACAGTGTGACAGCTACAGATACTCTTCAAGACATCCAGTTCCATCAATTCTTAGATAAAATATACTTTGCAAGAGCTACTCACAGTCCACAGTGTATAACAAGACAGAACAAGGGTCACTACTGCAAATTCTCCAGGACACCCTGCACTAAGGGCCAACGTATCATGATCTTCACCATCATAGGATGACACGGGGCATGCGCCTCAAAGAAGCTGATCACATTCTTATTGAATTATTGGATGTCAAAAATAAAAACCTATCATTATATGGTTATTATTAACCCTAAATATGGTTGTTATTCTAAGGATGGACTAACGCTACAAATTATATCCTGATAAAAGATTTTAGAGAAATGCCATTAATGACTGCCAAAATTTATTTTGACTAATCATCTGAATGTATAAATATTAGTGTTTAAGATATTTAAGTATATTAATTTACAGTAGTAATTTTCATTATCTGTGAAGAAATATTTTATTAAGCCAAGAGAAATCCTACCTATTCCTGACTTTCAATGTTCTTTAATATGGGAGATGACATCCAGTAGCTGGTACCAGAAACCTGGCATGAACTCTGTTTTGGACTCTGCCTTTCTCCTGGCTTCATCCACCTGATTATCCATAATGCATTGTGCCTATGATCTAACTATCTTTTTCTCATCTTTGCCTGAAAAACTCCCATTTTCCTTCACAATTCTGTGTAGCCCAACCTGACTCTCCCAGACAGAGTTAGGTCTTCCTAACACCTAATGTACTACTTTAGTCATAATTCTGTTATAGCATATTAATATGTTATAATATTATCATTATCTGAACCCCTCCTCCCTTAGGTATAGGGTGGATCAGAGCCAATTGGGTTAGAGAGGGGACAAACCTGAGCCAACATCCACAAGAGGGAGCCATCTATCAGGAATCAGAGATCAGAAACAAATCCTAGAATAAAGGGGTCGGATTTAAATGGTACCTGGAAGACACTGGTGAGATGTGGGAAATGGAGGTGAGGATAGAAATGAGAGCAGGTTAACAAAAGGAAGAGGGCCCAGAACAATTGCCATGAACTCTGGTGGATCAGAGGGCAACCTTTACCTGAGAGAGTTATGGGACACTGGGTACATGAAATTGTTTACAGAGCCAAGTGAAGGCACTCAGTCGAAGGTGTTCTGTTCATGTGCCAAGAGAATGGTAAACTATTGGGACAGTAGAGGTCTGATCAGCTCTCCCAGGTAAGGACCTTGGTTCAGCTGGGATTCCAGAGCTGGGAGGATGTGAGAGTCTATGGGTGACCTGGTTGCTGTGGCGTCAGAGTAAAGGGTAAGTAAGTCTAAGACCCAGGACCCAAGAAAAGAGTGGACGGATTCAAGAAGGCTCCAAAGTACTCATTAATGTGCTCAGTCAATATACATCAAGAGCCTAATGTGTGCCAAGCACCGTACCAGTGTCTTAGCTCAGGCTGCCATTAACAAAATAACGTAGACTGGGTGGTTTACACAACAGTAATTTACTTCCCACAGTTTTAGAAACTGGAAGTCCAAGACCCAGGGCTGCTCTCTGGTGAGAGCCCTCTCCTTGAGTTGCAGATGCCCACCTTCTTGCTGTGCCCTCCCATGGCCTTTCCTCAGTGCCTGCAAGTGGAGGACAGGAGAGAGAACACTGGCTCTCTGGTGTCTTTTATATATTTTTAATAAGGGTACTAATCCCATCATGAGGGCCCCACCCTCATGGCCTCATCTAAACCTATTTACCTCCCAAAGGCCTCACCTCAAATACCATCACATTAGAGTCAGGGCTTCAACATATGAATTTTGGGAGACAATTCAGTCCAGAGCAGCCAGGTTGCCATCTCCTGTGCTATGGAATTCGTGGTACAGGAGATCCTTTACAAGTGAGAGAATGTTACAGAAGGGAAACACCAGGTTTTAAGGCTTGCTATTCTAGTCATCAAGTTTAAGGAAATGGCGGACAATAAAAACGGGACCCAAAGCAAGATCAGGGGCAGAGTCAGTGGGAGAACTGATAGGAAGAGCCAGTGGGGTGAGGACGCCAGCCTAGGAAGACCATGCAGAGGTAGCAGCACCTAGGATGAGGAGCAGGGTGTTCGTTTCTGGGTATCGGGCTCAAGAACCTGTTCAGAAAGGAGGGAAAAAGTCTTGGACACTAGGTCCCCTCAAGGCTGTACCAAGCACACAACAATCAATAAGCATTTGTAGAGCAACTTAATGAATATGACTGTCCTGCCTTTAACATTGAGTCAATTAGTCTGATCCAGGGGGAGTACATTTTTTAAACCAATTGTTCTTATAACCTTCTCTCCTGACTGCCCCATTTATAGATTTTTCTTTTTCTACCCCTCCTCTTCCTCCTGACTCTCCCTGAGTACAAAGAGGTTTTGAAATCTTAAAAGCCAAGGAAGAGAAAGGGACTGAAGCTGAGAATCATATTGGATCCTTTTGGGCAGATCAGAGCAAAGGAGCGGATGTGGAAATAAGCGACTGTGATTTTCACTTGGCTGTGTAAGCCTTCAGTCTGTACCACAGGCACAGTAAAAACTGACTAACCGCCGAAACCGGTTTGGCTCAGTGGATAGAGCGTCGGCCTGCGGACTGAAAGGTCCCAGGTTCGATTCCGGTCAAGGGCATGTACCTGGGTTGCGGGCACATCCTCAGTAGGAGATGTGCAGGAGGCAGCTGATCGATGTTTCTCTCTCATCGATGTTTCTAACTCTCTATCTCTCTCCCTTCCTCTCTGTAAAAAAATTCAATAAAATATATTTAAAAAAAAACCTGACTAACCATCATTTTCTTTCGCCAGTGGTGTGAGTACAATTCACCGCTAAATAAATGCTATGCGGGTTCTTGCTGAAGCCTTGTTAGGACATTATGTAATAGAGGAAGAAGCCTAGAGGGACAGCGGGGCCACTGGATGCTTTGAGGCACGTATCATCTTCCCACTCACTGCCTTGCCAACGTGGGCGCGTGCACGTGGCCCTTCCTGAGCTGTTTGCACTGGGCCCCTGGAGCTGCCTCCTGGGGCTGCCTCCTGGGTCCTTGGCCGTGTGGCTAGAAATCTGTCAACTAGATTCTCCCGGCAGTGAGGAAGTTCAACCAGGGTCAAGGAGGCTTGTTTTCTCTTCCCCGTCAATGGTTTCATCTATAAACTGGTTTGTCCTGCCAAACGGAAGGAAATCCTCATTGTCTTTTCACACTTGAGCTTCCCTAACGCAAGCACTATCTCAGGAGTCCTGATTAAGCCCCGAAGTTGTTTCACCCATGTTTTGTTTGTTTTTTCCTGGAACGATAATGAGATCAAGGCCTGTATCTATGAAACAGTTTGTGAGAATTTCTGGAAGTATGAGGTGTTTATCAGGATTGAGGGTGGTGGTTGGAAGTTATTTCGCTCCTCTTCGGTTCTGTTATTCTCTAAGGACCTTAACCTTATTGCCTGAAACTTTATCACAAAAACACTTCCATGAGAAAACTTTCTGAATGTTAGAAAGCCTCAGTTCACCATCTAGCCCAGGCCTGGTAATACTCAATTCCTCAAATTTTCAGGATTATTTAAAAAATGAAGTTGCTGCTGAAACCGGTTTGGCTCAGTGGATAGAGCATCGGCCTGCGGACTGAAAGGTCCCAGGTTCGATTCCGGTCAAGGGCATGTACCTGGGTTGCGGGCACATCCCCAGTGGGAGATGTGCAGGAGGCAGCTGATCGATGTTTCTCTCTCATCGATGTTTCTAACTCTCTATCTCTCTCCCTTCCTCTCTGTAAAAAATCAATAAAATATATTTTTTTAAAAATAAATAAATAATAAAAAATAAAAAATGAAGTTGCAATAAACCTTTATCTGTTCAGACAACTGAAAGGATACCATATATTTTTTTTAAGTGCAAACATACTAGGTCTCAAAGGAGGTATGATTAGAAAAATAGTATTGAGAAAAAAGCTAGCCATAAAAAATCATAGAATTTTTATTATTATTATTTTGTTGCTGTTGTTAATCCTCACCCGAGAATATTTTTCCATTGACTCTTAGTGAGAGTGGAAGGGAGGGGGAGAGACAGAGAGAAACATCACTGTGAGACAGACACATTGACTGGTTGCCTCATGCATGTGCCCTGACAAGGCTTGGGATCAAGCTTGCAACCCAGGTACGTGCCCTTGACCAGAATTGAACCCTGGACTCTTCAGTCCTCAAACTGATGCTCTGTCCACTGAGCCAAACCCAGCTAGGGCAAAAGCAGAATTTGTAAACAAGAGGGTAAAAATGGCCTTAAAAGAGCAGTGAGATAGCCAATACAGTCCTATCACTTTGCAGATGAGAAAGTCAAAGCCACTCAAATGATATGATTTGTACTCATTGGTGGTGAGCCAAGACAAAGATACAGGTCTTCTAATCCTCAGAGCCCAAGGCTGTGCTAAGAAAATTCCATTCAACTGCACAACCCCTTTTTCCTCAGTCAACCACACAACCTTCTTCCCCCCAGTCAACCGCAACACCCCCTTCCCCCCAGTCAACTGCACAATGAGGAATATATGCTTTGAATTAAAATACAGTGAACCGCAACACCCGCTTCCCCCCAAGTCAACTGCACAACCTCCCTTGCACAATGAGGAATATATGCTTTGAATTAAAATCCCAAACTAGTACATAGATTAAAGGATATATCTCCACATGGTTCCTTAAACATTCCCAAACAGGTTTCTTTTTTCAGGTCATTACAGTGCATTTTGCCTTTATTCTTAACTCAGAAGCCTAGCATAAAAGGAAGTCTGCGGAATTTTTTAAAAGGTGGAAATTTTCTTTGCATCCGCGAATTTAGAGTTTCCTCAGACCTTATATCCTCTTAGCTAGTTTGATTTTCTTTTTTAAAACTCTTTTATTTTCTCTTAACTAAAAAAATGTGTTCATTACTTACCTTCTTGTCACTTGAAATCCTTCCCTTAAGTTAGCCATGAAAATCCAAATACAACTTAACAGCTAACAAGAGAAGAGGTGCAATTGGAAAACTATGAAAATGTTGCTAAATTGAGCAGTACTTCTTAGAAAATCATAGGAAATATGAACTCTCTTATTGTAAGTTATTCACCTGTTACCATCTACACTAATAAAAGAGAAACATGCAAATTGGTGTCACTCTGCTATGCTCACTAGCCAATCAGAGTGACTATGCAAATTAGCCCAACAAAGATGGTGGTTAATTTGCATATGCAGGCGGGGACAGAAGACTGAAGGCTCCGGCCAGAGTGAAGACTGAAGACTGGAGACTGAAGACTGAAGACTCAAGACTAAAGAGGCTTGGCTTCTCTGCTGCGGTCACATCGGAAAAGCCAAGCCTCACTGCGGCCGGATCAAAGGCCTGGGACCTGGGTCCTGGGTGCCCGAGGAAAACTGGTGCCAGCAGCCTATTTTGAGAATCTTCGTGCAACGGGCTTCTAGTGAAATAATAATTATCACCTTTTCTAAGCCCTTTCATCCAGGTATCTAAACCCATGTCCTTTTTCCAAGGTCAAGTATGGTCATCCCCTTGGAGATGTGAAGATAGCAAATATATATCAATTAAATTAGAAAGATGAAAGATTATTAGAGTGAAGATTTTATTTCTCTAGGCTGACGACAGTTCCAAAGAATGAATATTAAATAAAAATTATTAAGGAATTTTAATTCAAATCTATTTTGTATTCTTAAGAAATTCATAAAAAAAATAATTGCTGACATGTCATCATCCAACAAATTCAAAATACTTCCTTTTTGGAGAGAGAGAAAGAGAGAGAGAGAGAGAGAGAGAGAGAGATTGAGATTCGTCATGTTTTGATAGTCATGCTGTCCCTAGAACAGACTTTGATTTTCCAGAAAGTGTAAATTAAAAGGAGGGGGAAAACCCAGTTTGTTGAGTGGAAAAATAATTGCTGTAATATCAGTATTAAATTTGGTTACCAGAATATTGATATACCTTATGTCCAGAGCAGTATTGTTGGAATTGCTAAAATGATGAATAATTATTTTGCAATATAACCCTGCATTTTACCAAAATACCTCCCTAATGTAATTGAAAAGTGAGCAAGTTTAAAAGCAGTGACGCATGACCACTTACTACTTCTAAAAATCCAGTGATTTGCAGACCTATTATTCAGAGGTTAGCTATGCCCTCCAGATCTGTCTTTTTATTCTCCACCTTTGTCAGCTAACTCACTTTATGACTATTAAATCCATAAAGCTTCTGAATCCTCTACAGCTCATCCCATAACAAAAGCTGACCACCTGACATGCAGGCCTGGTTTTGTGAAAATACATTAATCTCTCCCCGTGACCGTGATAACCTAAGTCAACAATGAACACATTAGTAGAATACAATTGCTGATTTAGAAAGCTGTTCCAGTTAGCCACTGAGCATGAGGCATCTTCTATTTCTTCCATTGTTTAACATTTCATTCAATTTGTCAACACGCTGAGTGGACATAAAGCCTGAGGCAATGAACTCATGAGTCGATCTTTCCATCTTAAGTAACTCCCATTATTTCAAAAAACATAGTTGTAATTCAGTTTTTGATTTAAGAAGCCACATCTAGATAGAGACTTTGAGCTGTAACAAGTAACAATCCTCAAACTATGAAAAATTATTAAAAGGTTCTATATCTTTGCTTGCTTAACATTGCGTACAGTTTGAGTTAATTTTTACGGCACATTTTTCTCATTAAAAGAGAGACCAAAAAAAAAATCCTTCATTTCTGTACTCTCTTCATTCTTTTGCTTTGAAATTTCTTTGCAGGGATTTAAAGTCCCCCTCTGCCCACACTACACATAAAAGGTAGGTACAGTGAAGAATTAAAACAGGTGTCCAACTAAATCAGAATATACTGACTTTTGCCTCAATTATCTAAAACTTCAGAAATTCAGTATCTGTTCCGAATTACCTAAGTGGTCGCTTGAATTTCTCCCATTATCTTTGTAGTAGTCTACACATAGTTCCAAAATCTTTAACATGGGACCCACTGAGATATTATTTAAAAAATAATCTGAGCCTGGCCGGTGTGGCTGAGTGGTTGAGCATCAACCTAGAACTAGGAGATCACAGTTCGATTCCAGTCAGGACACATGCCTGGGCATATGCGGACTTGATCCCCAGTGTGGGGCGTGCTGGATGCAGCCAATTGATGATTCTCTCTCATCATTAATGTTTCTATCTCTCTCCCTTCCTCTTTGAAATCAACTAAAAAATATATAAAAAAGAATAACAATCTTAGCCCTGGCCGATTTCATTCAGTGGTTAGAATGTTGGCCCTCAGACCCAAGGGTCTTGGGTTCAATTCCCAGTCAAAGACATGTATCTCTTCTGCAGGTTCCCCATCCTTGGTCAGGGCATGTGCGGAAGGCAACTGATCGATGTGTCTCTCTCACACAGATATTTCTCTCTCTCCTCCTCCACGCTCCCTTCCACTCTCTCTGGAGGTCAATGGAAAAAATATCCTTGGATGAGGTTTAAAATTATCATCATCATCATCATCATCATCATCATCATCATCATCTTAGAAAAGACTCCACTGCTGAATACTTCTTTCCAGTTTCTGATGAAGGAGAGCAGACACCTTCTATTCCTGAAGAGTTGTGACAATGCACACATGAAATATTTATCTAGCATTTGGTCAGACAGACACGCACCCATTAAAGTCATTAGAATGTGCTCCATCAGGACCATAACAATAGAAGCATGGGAACAAGCTTGTCAGAAGCTTGTGGCTGTGTTTTCACAGGGGTGGGGGAGCACAGAGAGGATGTGTTTCTCTTCACTTGTCATGAGCAAATGTTTGCTTTGGTCTATTTTTGCTTCCTCTCCCACTTCCTCCTAAACAAGCCACACTGGGATCCGACATGTCAATATTTAAGGGACTCGGGTAGCAGCTGCATTGTCTCCACTTCCTGTGATCACTGAGCACCAACGGGGAGCTGTTTTCCACTCTCAAAATAGGCTTTCAGCACAGGGATCCCCATCCTCCCAGCCCCTCCCCACAATCAGCCTTCACCTTTTCAAATCAAACAACTGCTAATAAAGGTTCATCAGGTCTGCCATTCTGCTCTGTCTGTGTCCCATACTATGTGTTTCAAAGAAGCTGGAGGAGAGATGTTAAAGTTAATGCACTAATTCGCCTACTGAGGGGCTGGAAATAGAGTTTGCCAGTGATGAACCCTGGGCATCTGCATTCTTTTATACTTTTAACAATTTCCCTTTCCCATTTGGAGCCCTTATAAACCAGATATTGGACATTCTGGGTTGACTCTGATCTTGTTTCCTCTTGTCTCTTTAATATTTTTTTCTCTTTTTTTTTCTCTTTTCCAAGATATGCCTCAATTTTATCTTCCGAGCTCTCCCATGAACTTTTAATTTTTACTATCATATTTTTTATATATTTTTATTGATTTCAGAGAGGGAGACAGAGAGAGAGAGAGAAACATCAATGATGAGAGAGAATCATTGATCGGGTGCCTCCTGCACGCCCCCTAATGGGGATCGAGCCCACAACTCAGGCATGTGCCCTTGACCGGAATTGAACCCAGGACCCTTCAGTCTGCAGGACGCCGCTCTAGCCACTGAGCCAAACCAGCTAGGGCTACTATCATATTTTTAATTTCCAAGATTGCTTTTATGCTCTCTTAATTTTTCTTTTTTCAATATGCCCTGTTTGGTGTTTTTTTTCTTCCTTTCTTTTTTATTTTTTACAGATGCAACATTTCTCTTCAAGAATGTCAAAATAGTTCCTTTGAAGTGTTCTCCTTCACCTTGCATTATCTCCATTTCCTGTTTCTTTCTTTTTGCTTTGTTTGCCATGGGGCCTCTCTTGGATATTGGAAGCTTTCTTCAAATATCTGGCAATCTTTGGTTGTCTACTCTTAACACAGGAGCATTCTGGAGGTGACTGGACACCAGGGCCAGGAGTGGGGAAGGCAAGCAGAATGCCTGGGACACCACATTTAAGGGGGCACACATACATTCAGAGTTGTGCAAGTGCAATGTGGGTTGTAAGTGCACTACAAGTAAGTGCTTCCTTAAGGATCTCACTCTGGGTGCCTCACTGGCTCCCCCCTGATGTGTGCCCGAGTGGCCTTGTGGAGCTACAGGACTATAGTTCAGGAGAGTTGTAAGGAAATCAGTCACATTGTGTGCCCAGGGCCCCAGGTGTTTGTACGTGTAGATGCTTTCTCAGGGGAGGTGTAGGTTTTCCGGTGAAGGATCCTTCGTCCCTTTAAGGAAAAATGAGCCTGGCTACCATTCTGGAGCTGGATGAGGGGAAGGGGCTCACCATTCAGCAGGCAAACTTCCAACACTCCCCTGCTTCCAGCTCAGCATCCCACCTCATTCTTCTCCTGGGGCCTCAGGTCTGGAGCCTCCCTGGCTCCCTTCCTCCAGACAACAACCCCCTCTGAGAGAACCGGAGGTATGTTGTCATTGGACTGGGATAGGTGAGGACAAGAAGTTCCCTGCCCAGACTTTCCAACAATACCCTGTTCTCAGCTTCTAGCCTTGCCCTTACCTTCCATGGTAACTGGAGCCCACACTTCCTGTCATGACTTTTGTGACACACACACACACACACACACACTCACCTACCCCAGACAATTAGGTTCACCTTCCTCCTCTGTGATAAGTTACTTGTCATTGTGCAGACCACTCTCTGTCTCTGGGGTCATTCCTTCAAAAATGATATGTATGCTTTTTTTCTAGTTTTCTTTACTTGGGGTGAATTTTAAAAAAACAACAACATATTTTATTGATTTTTTACAGAAAGAAAGGGAGAGGAATAGGGAGTTAGAAACATCAATGAGAGAGAAACATCAATCAGCTGCCTCCTGCACACTCCCTACTGGGGATGTGCCCGCAACCAAGGTACATGCCCTTGACCAGAATCGAATCTGGGACTCTTGAGTCTGCAGGCTGATGCTCTATCCACTGAGCCGAACAAGTTAGTGTTACTCGGTGTGGATTTTAAGAGAAGAGTTGCTAGAAATAGCTTTTTTTCCCCATTTCACCCCTCTTTTTTAAAAAATGTACTATTTCAAAAAAGGTTGTTTTTCAAATGTCTACCTAACAATAATTTCCTAAACCATTCACCGTCATGAGGTACTTCTTGGTAGCAATTTAGTAGCGCTGAAGACAAGCGAATAGATTTTGTAAATCACACTTCTAACCCTTGCTTCATTTCCAAACATCTATTCAACCAAGAGTTAAAAGTACTTAGTATTTGACAAGGGCTATGTTAGCCTCTAAGTGTGAAAAAGTAATTAAGAAGGGTCTCTGCTTTGAATAGGTTTGTAGTCTCCAAGGGGACACAAGCATATAAAAAATTGAGGACAAAGAACAGTTAAGGTCTTATGTAGACCTAAGGAAAGACTAGACAGAGTTCACAGAGGAGGCAAGGTGAAGAGGTCAGAAAAGAGCCGGATCATAAAAGACAACCTGGTGTGCATTGGGCCCACCCCTGGGGGCAGGAGGAGGGGAAGCCTGGGCAGATGGTGTAGCAGGAGCTAAACCAAACAGAAGTGCAAAGAGCTGGACATATTCAGGAGACTGCCATCCATTCCTACAGAACAGCCAGAGAAATAAGGTGTACACTAGTGAAGCTAAAGATGGAGGGTGCAAGGAAGGCCCCAGTTTTACCACTCCTCCTTCCCCAGCCCCCAAATTCAGACCAATGATTGACAGTTCTCTCATTAATTAAGCAGAATCTGTTTCCTAAGCCCTGAATTAGGGCCTGTTTTATGAGAACTTCCTTTGACTAATCAAGTTCAGGAGACATGATATGTCAGTTCTGAACCTAAGCCTTAAGAAACCTTGTAGGTTTCTGCTTATCCTTTCTCCTGCATGTCTGTCATCCCGATAACCCATGCCCCGCCTGGCCTGCTGGGGGTCAAGGGAGACGTGGTTCCAGCCAAGCTGTCCCAGTTACTCCAGCTAAGTCCACCCTATACCGGGCAAGCCCAGCCAACCCTCAGACACAAGAGCAACTCCAGCCAAGTTCAAGCAAACCACCCAGCAGACCACCCCAGGCAGGATAGCAATGACAATTTCCTATGTATGTCTTTGAGATGTTGCGGATGTTTGTTACACAGCATTTCTGTAGAAGCAGATCACTGATACAGGGTGGTGGTCGTTAGACAGATGTGAAGGATTTTGTATGATACACTAAGGAATTTAAATTTATGCTTATGAAATAGAAACCCGTGAGGGTGTTAAAAGGAGAGGGAACTTATTCGATTTGCCTTTTGGGAAAGCAATGCTGGTTGCAAATTTATGTTGAGTTAGAAAATGGAATGTTTTCTAATAGTTTAGGTAAGAGATGGTGAATGCCTGAATAAAGAGTGAGAATGGTAAAGGAGGAGATGAATACGAGAGACATCAAAGGGGTAGATAATAGAGCATATGGTAACTGGTTGGTTGAGGAAAGAGAAGAAAAGGAAAGGTTGTAGTATGCTTCCCAGGTATGGAGGTTTGATGCTATAAAATGAATTAAAACTAGGTTTTGGGTGAGGGGGGGTATAGTAAGTTCAGTTTTAGTATATTAAGTTTGACTCCCTATTTAAAAGAATCATTTTAACAACTATACAAACACTTTTAAATCCCATGAAATTAAGGGAGAAAAAAAGAATTATTCTTAACATCCATAATAAGCTGTTTTCTTTTTAATTTCAGGCGGCTTTCCCTAAGAGAACGCTAGAACAGATGTTCAGTGGACATAAAGGTCATCTCTCTCTAGTGCAGGACACTCTGCTTGTCTGATTATTTATAACTTGTCATTTGCATCAGCTGATTTAAAAACAAGCCAGGAGCATTTAGGCCAAATGTCCAGAGACTTCAAGGAGCCTGCATTTGTTAGTTTCTGATAGAATATATACCTCTATTTTCATCTTCCCCTTCTAGAAGACAGAGGCTAAACAGAGTTAAGTTAGTATAGTATTTTAGAATGGTTTTGTTTAATGTATACTCCTGAAAAACTTATTTCATGAGCTTCCCGTTGTAAAGAATATAAGGAACTCCATCCAAGTCATTCAAACACAGGATTTCTTGAACGATACCACGTGGTTGGGCTGTTGTCACTGTGGTCTAGTTTGTACAGTTTTCACCAACACAGTCAATATTAGGGGACAGTGGACTCTCCAAATGAGTCCACTAAGGTTCATGCTATGTTTCCTACCTTTAAAGAAGTTTCTTGAAAAAAAAGAATATACAGCATCTGCCCTAACCACCGGAGGGGGCCATTTCATCAGTTTCAAGGCTGACTATAATTAAGCAAAACTTTTTGGTACCAGTAGGCTTCTCACCTGGAGGTGAAATGGTTTGCTTATCAGTTCAAATGAGAAGAGCCAGGACCTTCTGTTGGTTGGGACTTGGGTGGAGGGAATGTCTCAAACCCTTCATCACCCCTAGAGGACTGGGAGAATTGTGGAAGGAAGGGGTATAGGGGACCCACAAAGAGCTCATCAACACCCCTACCACTGTTCCCGTTCTATTATAGGTTTTGTCCACAAGGAAATAAGCTCTGTTTGCTCTCTAGTGAACAAACCAACACATAGTTAAGCTGCAACACTAAACACGTTCTTCATGCAATATATGATCCTAAAAGCAAAGCTCACAGTACTTGGAGGCAGGTGGAAAGACTCTATTACACATTTACTCACATACTGTGTTTCACAGGCAGACACATCCTTGGGGATATTGATGGTTAGCAACAGGAGCTTTTAAGTAAAACACACAAAAAAATCATAATGTCTGTGCTTGTTTCCATGGCCAAGAACAAAAGCCCAAGCAAACTAGCTTAATAAGAGCAAGGAGGGCAAAGGAATTTCTGGAGCCATATAACCAAAAGGCCCAACCCTTTGGAAATGGCTGGTTTCTGAATATAATGTCTTGGGGATACTGTTCTTCCCTCTCCATCTCTTGGTTCTGCTTTCCTGTGCGTCGAGTTCATGGTCAGGTAGGTCCTCTTCTCATTATAGCAAGCTCTTACACAGAGAGACACCCCCAAAAGAGAGCACATCTTTCCAAAAACTCCAGCGAAAGTTGATGCCCTCACATGGCTCAGCCCACCTTGGGGCTATGTGCCTACCTGCAATCAGTCACTGTAGTCAGGCCATGACCATCCATCCCCCAACGCCCACGGGGAGAGAGGAGCAGCCGTATAGCTGTGTGGAGTTAGAATGAAGAAGGGCTGGTCTCCAAAAAGAGAAAAAGAAGAAGGAAAAAAATATTCCTGGAAGAAGAAGGAAGAGATGCTAGTCATACAAAAAGCCCTTTTGTCTCTTACAATTAGTAAAGCACTTACCATGGCTTTACTAAGGAAAAATAAAAAGAGCTATAAAAAGAGTAGCTAAAAGAAATAATAAGTGTAATAATAATGATCATGATGATAGTCTTTCTGAGACCCAAAGTGATGGTGATGATTTAGATGAAGATAAGATTATTGTTATTTCAGCATATCACTGCCTGCTCTTTGTACAACTTATTTGGCCTATTGAGCTGCAAACTTGGATATAAATGATGTCAGTGCTGTATGATTATTATTGAGAAACAATGAAAGGCGAAGAAAACATATTCAGTGACTCAAGAAAACTGACATTTGGGCATAATAAATAATTTTGTGTTCTAGGAAATGGGAAGAATTTTACTTTATAGAATTTGTGTCTATAGCACCAAATTTGACACTTAATCATCATGCTCCTTTGTATTTTGCCCTCAATATTTCCCATGGTATATTTCTTTTTCTACCTCAACCCTGTTTGTATGGTTATGCCTGGCGACTCTGAACTAATGGTGCTGCTTTTTTGGACATGCCAGGGTTTCTCTTCTCTTTGCAGACACCACCTCCTGAATATGGAAGAGGACCCTGCACTCTGCCACCCTTTTCCTTACTTCTCCTTTCCACCTGGCAACCTCCTACTGGCCCTGCTCACCTGTTGTCTCCTCTGATGAGCCTTCCATGACACTAAAAGTTAGGACCAGTGCCCTCTATCATTTCCCGGAGCCTCTTCGGCAATCCAACTATGCATTTTCTTTGTGAATAGTATCAAGGTAAAATCTTCAACAAGCCTTTGATCTACTTAGCAAGTCTAAAATAACTCACAGGGAAAAAAAATAGAGAGCAATTTAATCCTAAATGACATGGCACTCACTGAAAGTACATGAGGAGTTCAGCAAGAGGGAAAACTCAGAAGACTTCAGGGAATGGTGTGTTTTATTCATCACAGGGCTCAGTACCTAGAACAGACAGAATACCAGATGCCAGTACCTAGCAAACAGAATAATCTGGAGGAATGCCTGAGGGCTGGAGGGAGGGGTGGAGGGAGGGAGCACCTAAGAGAGGGCTAAGCATTTACCGAATTTGAACACTCAGGGCTGAGGAGATTATTATTGCCTCTAGTTTGAATTGCTCATAAAACTACAGGAATCACACAATCCCTGATTTAAGGCAGCAGTAGAGAAGCACCTTTTTAAAAGAGCGGCTAGAAAAACACACACACACAAGTAGAGACATGGAGGTTTGGAGCAGTGAGAGTTGGGGAAGGAAGAAGGAGTCACATCTACAGAGAGCTTTATAGTTTCATACTCTTACATCTAGAGGGTCTCAGAACAAAGATGTCAGTCACACCAAAGCCTGAGATCGTCGGCAAGGGATTCTGTTTTAAAGAAGTGCTGTTTTTAATCAAGACAGATGCTCTGAACAGTGATCTGGGACCCCAGAAATCATGTAGCTCTTACCCAAATAGACACGTCTGGGATGCATTTCCTCTGAAACAGAAAACAATGCATTATTGTCATGAACCTAATAAAGAGTGTTGGGTGAGCTATTGTTTATCAAGCCTTGGGTCTGTGTACGTGGGTCGTGATGAAATAAGCAGGCCACAGGAACTTAATACACTCTGGGAACCGTCCCCGAGTGTTGTACCCAGGGAACCTAATCACGAAGCTTGAAGCAACTCTGTAAGAGGAACAGGAAAACAACCCAAGCTGTTATCTTTTATTGAGTCTACTTTCTCGTAGAGAATCCTGAGAAAACAAAAGACATCTTGTTTGAAGTGTTTCTGTCTTCAAGTTTGGGAGGAAAAAAAAAAAAACATCCCTTTGAAGTACTGACAAATTAAACATTGCCAAAGACTATTTCTTCCTCCATATCTGAAATATTTGCTAATTTTATAATTGGATAACTTTGCCTTTGCAAAAAATTTTTATTTATTTAATAAGCATCTACGTATGCCTGGAACTAAGCATTGCAGAGGATACTGGAGACATCAACATTGCCTGGGAAATGGCTGGGAATGCAGATTCCCAGGGCCCACCTCAGACCCAATAAATCGAAATCTGCATTTTAGCAAGACCCAAGGTGATCTGTAGGGGCGTGAACGGCTAAGAAGCAATGTTATGGCTCTACATTAGAAACACATGGGTTTGCTTTTGTTTTCAGTGCTGTCGCCTAGATCCCAGTCCCAGAAATTCCTATCAAATTTGTATGGGGCGCATCCTGGGTGTTGGGATTTTTCAAGGACCAAGTTATTTTTTCCAATATATTTGCATCGGTGGCTATTTTTCATATGTATTTTTTAAAGGGCAGCACAAACTCAAACTCCTAACAAATAATAAGAAAGAAAATTGTTAATATAAATGTTAGCAGCCTGTTATAGGTTAGTGTCCCTCCCACCCCCCACCCCCAAAAAAAGACACAGTGAACTCCTAACCTACAGAACCTAAAATTTACTTGAAAACAGATGTAATTGCAGACATAATTAGTTAAAATAAGGTCCTACTGCAGGAGGGTGGGTCTTTAATCCAATAGGACCAGTGTCTTTTTTTTAATTGTTTTATTGCTTAAAGTATTACAAAGAGTATTACATGTCGCTTTTTTTTCCCACCCTTGACAATCCCCTGGCCTCCCTACCCCTCCGTGTCTTATGTCCATTGGTTATGCTTATATGCATGCATACAAGTCCTTCGGTTGATCTCTTAACCTCCCCTCCTGCCCCCCAACCCTCCCTGGCCTTCCCGCTGTAGTTTGACAGTCTGTTTGAGGCTGCTCTGTCTTTATATCTATTTTTGTTCATAAGATTATAATGGTCTTTATTATCCATAAATGAGTGAGATCATGTGGTATTTTTCCTTCATTGACTGGCTTATTTCACTTAGCATAGGACCAATGTCCTTTTAAGAAGAGAAAATACAGAGAGACAGACACAGAGGGCCACGTGACCAGGGAGGCAGAGACTGCAATGCATTTATAAGCCAAGGAATGCCAAGGATTGCTGGCACCAGAAATTAGAAACAAAGAAGCATTCTTCCCTCGAGCCCTCCGAGGGAACACGGCCCCACTACACCCTCAATTCACTTCTTTTTAGCCAAAAGGCCAAGAAGTAATGACACCTTGATTTCAAGCTTCTAGCCTCGGGAACTGTGAGAGAATTAATTTCTGTTGTTTTAAGCCACCCAGTTTGTGGTAATTCGCTATGGCAACCTTCGTCAACTGATACACAGCCTATCTCCTTAAGAATGATTGCATAGGCCCAAATTATTGTTATTTTGTTTTGTTCCTTTTGCATCCGGGACACGTGGGCTGCTGTCTATTTACAAAAACTAAATTGATCTGCCAATGGCTGCACATCATTTGCCTCATCATTTACTATTACATACAACAAGGGAAGGAATTATAAAGAGAAGAAGCAAGTGAATGGAGAGATCTACTGAAAAACACAAACAACTGAAGGAAAGGGGAAGACTTAAAAAGAAGAGAAGCCCCAGCTGGTTTGGCTCAGTGGATAGAGCGTTGGCCTGTGGACTGAAGGGTCCCAGGTTTGATTCCAGTCAAGGGCACATGCCTGGGTTGTAGGCTTGATCCTAGTAAGGAGTGTGCAGGAGGCAGCAGATCAATGAATCTCTGTCATCACTGAAGTTTCTCTCTCTCTCTCTCTCTCTCTCTCTCTCTCTCTCTCTCTCCCTGAAATCCATAAAAAAATACATTTTTTTTTAAAAAAGGGGGAGAAAAAAGAATATACAGACACTTATAATTTTTTATTATGAATGATCTTGAATTTGAGGAAAAGCACAAAAGTTGTCAGAAATGAAATTATCCCTTAAAGGAAATACATTGCTTTGTGACCATACTGATCGAGATTTAAAACCCAGCAACATCTGCGTGATTTTAAGGAAGTCATAGAATGTTCATGAATCTGTACAATGGGAACACCGATGAGAATACCTTTTCCTTGAGGTCAGTGGAAGAGGACAGGGGTCAGCAGCCTGTCAGAAATATTCAGTGAATGGTAGCAACAGCAGCCAACACTGCACAGGAAAGGAACCCTGGATCTGCCGGTGGCCACTGTGGTCAGGCCCAGGACCCAGGGGACCTAGGAGTGGCACCTGGTGGGAGAAAGGGAATTTTAAACAGGGAGGCAGGTTGGGTGGGTGGGCAGTGGCGCTGAAAACAAGCTTCCCTTCACCTTCTTCCTGTGGGCCAGTCTTGAGTAAATAAAATGGTTTTCCTCTCAGTGTATTAGAAACATGTCTGATCTTATTTCTAAATTGTTCCTCCTAAGTGTGTCTGAGCAAAGACCACAACTGATGAAAACTTTATTATGGATGTAATTTTGTACAGAGAAAAAAAAGAAACGAAAGTTGACTTTAACCTTTATTTATTACTGAACTTCATAATGAGAATAAACGAAGTCCAAATTTAAAATATTTTTAAGCCAAGTAAAATTCAGTTACAAGCCAGTATTTTGTGTTTCTTTTAAATGGTTATTGGACAAGAAGAGAAAAAAAAAACCAGTAGTGAAGTTTATTCTACTGGATACAGAAATGAGCAGTTTATTTTCAATAAGGAGACAACATAATTTGTTCCTCTAGTTTTGTTTTCTGTCAGAAGAATTTCTAAACTTCCACCAAGCAGACAAATAACTATACTTGAACCTGAAAAATTATTCTAGAATTATTTAATTTCCTGAGTAATCAGAAGGATATAATCTACTTATTAGATTAAGGAGAAATTTCTTGAGACATTTGCTTGTATCAATATGCTTCAGATTGAATGTAAACCTCCCCTCCAATTCATATACTAAACCCTAACCCCCAATGTGGTGATATTAGGAGGTAATTTGGGGGCCATAATTAGGTCATGAGGGTGGAGCCCTCAAGAATGAGATTAGTGCCCTTATAAGAAGAGCCAGGTAAACTTGCTTCTTGATATGCTCTTGCCACATGAGGACACAAGATGAAGAGAAGATGCAGTCTATGAACCTGGAAGTGGGCCCTCACCAGACACTGACATTGTAGTCGCCTTGATCTCGGACTTCCCAGCCTTCAGAACCGAGAAATAAATGTCTGTTATATAAGCCATGCTAGTCTATGATATTCTATTATAGCAGCCCAAATGGACTAAGACACTCTTATCAAATTCTTTCTGTTCTATTATAATTTATCTCTGGAAAGGTCTGACTACCATTGAAATCCTGAAGAACAGAATCTATCTAATTCAAGGTTTTATACTCAGGACCCTCTAGTTCATCCATAAGTGTTGCTGAATAAATTGTTATGAAACCATAGAGTGGGCCTTAACCCCTTCCCCGGCAGAAACGTGTATACACGTTTTCACAAAATGTTCTTTTTTCAGTCGTCGACGAGTATACTCGTCTAAAACTTTACCTTCAAAAACCAGCTACATACGTCCTGATACAGTGGACAAGTATTTGTCAGTGTTTTCGTTTCCAATCATCTAAAGACTGTCTCTTGGTATGAAGCTAGATACTCACTTCCTCGAGCCCCTGGTAATTCCAATCCCCAATCACATGTCAAATTGGGACATCATGACATTGATAAGCAGAGGTTCCACCAGGTGGGCAGCAAAGGAAGTCCTGACCAAAATCCAGTGTCCAAGCGGGAAGGGTACCACCAGCATCACATACTCAACAGGGTCCAGAGGTCAGCAATAGTTGCAGCAGCAAGCTCACAGGACTGGTTGGGAAATGGGATGCTATCTGCTTCCCAGCCTGGGTCTCCAGCCTTCCTGGAGATGTTGAGCTGCCCAGTATCTTTTAAATCTCTTTTCTGCCTAAATCACCCAAAGTTCACTTCTGTAGCCATAACTAAGAATCCTGCTGAGTCCAGTTGGGCTTCACCACTAATCAACAGACTGACTGTCTCACCTAAATACTCTGGGATCAATTAGATGACCTATTTATAAACATGACCATTTTTTTCAATGATATGTCTAGACTCCCTCCCTGTTCCAAAATCCTTTGATTCCATTAGGGCAGTTTCGGTGAGGGCTGTAAACATTATGTTAACCCAACGTCAGTGCCTCTCATTCATTCGTCAGTAGACATGTATGTGTGCCTTCTCGATGGATAGATCGGACATCACAGCCCTTCCATTGTGGCTTATGTCTTCTAAGAAATGGTCAGTAGGCGTGTTCTGGACTTCTGGTGACATAAATTATATTCGGGCCAACACTGAGAATTGTTCAATTCCTACCGCCCATCAGCTGACTGTGCTCATCTACTGTGTCACTGCGCGGAGGAAGAAAAGATGTCTTTGGACCCAACTTAATCGTGCTCTGTAGAGCTCTTTGGTAAAGTGTCCTCAAGGGAGCTAAGTATGCTTAATGTGTTCCCTTATTCATGACTGTCACGTGAATCCAAAGTCATTTTTGTCCAAGAAAGAAAGGCCCTGGCAATGCAGTCGCACAGTTGCCGGGAGTGCTTTTAAAAGCCATTATGTGAAAGGAAAATTCACAGAAAGCCAAATTCCTCAGGGCTGGTTACCTGCCATCAAGCTGACTGGTTATCTTGCTTCCCTGTTTTTTATGGCTAACAGAGGGCTCATATACTTTGGAAAAAGGCACTAATTATCTCTTCACTTACACATAAGTTTATCTCTTCCAGATGAGATTTAAATAGATTAGCATGAAATCATTGCCCTTTCTTCTATTTCTATACTCCAGAAACCATTCAGTGGATCTGATAAGAGCAGTCTGACATTGAGAGAATGTCAGTGAAGGGTTATTACGAGGACCAAGTGTTCTCCAGGTTTCACTGGGAGTGAATTATATCCTGTGACCTGATATGAATCCAAAGAAGCTTCAAGAAGGCAGAATCCACACATTCTAAATACCACATTCCCCCAAACATTTTTGTTTGTAGAGAAGACTAGTGTTCCTTTTAAAACTGCAATCCCCCCTTTTTTATTCGTGTTTTAAAAGAAAGTTAGAAGAAAGTATCTGAAATACAACATGCTGATCTATTACCATTCTCATCCTCAGACTCTAAAGAACAGCAAAATGTCCAGATTGACATGACAATGGCCATCTAGCTGACATCAAATCCTGCCATGTCATTTTATTTCAACAAGTCCTTATAGCCAGGCATAAATCTGCAGCTAGGGACTAGCTTTATGATATGAAGAATAGCCTCTAGAGTTAGGACTTGAAGTATTTTAACTTCTGGAGTTCAAGCCATAAATACTTCTGGGAAGAAGAGCTTGGCAGCTGTTGTAACTCACCCCCTCCAGAGGCTCCGGGAGTGGAGTGGCAGGAGGGAACAGGATAGAAAACAGGGCCAGAGGAGGGTGATGACTAGGGTGCCTGCAATTCCCGTTGCGCCTTGTGGTCAGTACACAAAAGCTTTTTAAACTGACCTTTTGTCTACCTGAGTGACTCTAACAAAGACACATTTTTTTTTAAAAAAAAGGTAAGAGTTATTTGAGAGTGACTTTTATTAGTTGTCTCAAAACTTGGGATACAGAAAAAGCACAGTGAATAGTACTTAAAAAATAAACAGAAGAAAATGGAAGTAAAATACTTTTAGGCATAGGAGACTATTTCTCAATCAAGCAGGAATCTGTGGAATTATTAGATACTTAGTCAATAACTCTTTGACTATATTTACCATTTATCTGGATAGTAGCCACACCAACATTTCTGTAATAATGCAGCAATAATTAGATATGTCTTTCATATATGACACAGCCCACTGGAGCAGGAAGAAACTGGGGAAGGGGACGGAGAAAGATGAAAGTTTCAGTTTTGCGCCATAAGTTTGCGATGTCTGCAAGACATTCAAGTAAAAACACCACTGGGTTGTTGTGTATGTGAGTCTAGATCTCTAAGCAGAAGTCAAGCCACTTGGAAAACCTTTGGGCAAGTTACCTTGTAACTGTGAGCCTCAATTTCATTATCTGAACAATGAGACTCAGCACCTGTCTTGCCTCAA
>NW_006297152.1:3062865-3064044 GCF_000327345.1 Myotis davidii
GCAGCATCTAAAGGTCTCCTCTGAACTATAATTCAGTATAGACATGCAGAGTGCTTGATTAGTGAGAGAGAACTTTTCATGTTGGTAAGAGAAATGTGAAATAAGGGCTTCTACAGTACTAAGCTTCCCTATCAACAAATGTATACAGTTATTTGGGGGAGGGGCAGGCAAGCAAAAACAAAAGTCTTAGTGACTTTTATTTGCTCGCGTGTTTGTTTAAAAATTGTGTAAAAAAGGTAAAATTCTGACTCATATGCAAACATAAACGTTTTAAATATTTTATTAGCCCACTAATAAGGTGAAAACACCACCATCCATTTCAATGGGTGAACACACACACACGTCTGTGTGTGTGTGTGTGTCTGTCTGTCTGTCTGTCTCCAGGGAAGGGTGAACTCAGCAGGCCTGGGCTACTCAAACCTGCACATTCCAAAGAAAAAGCTAGTCCTTGGCTGACACCTGGGAGATGACCTTGGAATATTCTGCCTGCTGAGAGTGGTTTTTGCTTGTCTGAACCAGACGGCATCAGTCTGCTCTCTGAAGCATGGGGACTGAGTAGCTAATGTCAGTTCCAGGGGTGCTGCATGCCTGCATATCCAGCCCCAATAAAAGTCCGAGACACCAAGGCTCAGGTGAGCTTCCCAGGTGGGCAACACTTTGCACCTGTTGTCACACATGGCTTCTGGGAGAATTAAGTGCTCTCTGGGCAGCCCCACCTGGGACAGGACATCTGGAACCATGTGCCTGGTTTCTCCTGGGCTCTGCCCTGTCTGCCATTCTTTTCGCTGATTCTAACCACGAATGATTCCCAACTTGGAATCACCTGCAGAGCTCGGTAAAATGTACTCCCCGGGCCTTCCCTTGGACTACACCATCTACACTAATAAAAGAGAAACATGGTAATTGGCATACGACCAATACCCTTCCCACTGGCTAATCAGCGAAATATGCAAATTAACTCTCAGCCAAGATGGCGGTCGGCAACCAGGCAGCTGGAAACTAACATGAGGCTTGCTTGCTTTAGTGACAGAGGAAGCCAAAGCTTCCCCGCCTGCACTTTAAGCAACAATGTTACAAAAATAGAAGCTAAACAAAACCCTAGCTTCAGCCAGCAGGACCGCAACATTGTTTCAAATACAGAAGGGTAAACAAAGGACAGAAACCTGCTTTCCACAGTGC
>NW_006297152.1:3064451-3079164 GCF_000327345.1 Myotis davidii
GCAACCTCCCAATCCGCCCTGCTCTGTGCATGACAGGGGGCGGCGCCCCAACTACCCAATCGGCCCTGCTCTGAGCCCGACCGGGGGCTGCACCTAGGGACTGGGCCTGCCCTCTGCTACCCAGGAGCGGGCCTAAGCCAGCAGGTCGTTATCTCCCGAGGGGACCCAGACTGCGAGAGGGCACAGGCCAGGCTGAGGGACCCCCTTCCCCCCCTCCCCCCCTCCAGTGCACAAATTTTTGTGCACCGGGCCTCTAGTATCTTTATAAAGCTCTTCAGGTAATTCCAATGTCAGCAAAGACTGAGAAGCTCTGGACTGATTGTTTGGAAATCTCCATTATAGGGCTCCCACAAAACATGGCTGCCCCAATTCTTCTCTCTCTAAATAAATAATGGTTGACAATTCAACTCCGGTTAATTTTTTTTCCTTCTATAGTGTTTTCCCCAAATTATTTTAAAGGCTTTGTGCAGAGGATTAAAAGTCACAGAACATAGGTTAGCATTGCATTCAGGAACAGGTTCTTTTCCAGTCAAGTCACATTCTTTCTGTCTCCATATCCAAATGGACTCAGTAGCATAGAAATAACAAGAGAGCTGTGAGCAACTCTTGTTTACTTGGGTTCCTGTCAGCAAGTATAGAATTATCGGTGTCTGTTAAATCAAGGTTTAGGAAAATGACTGTTATTCCTTTGCCAAATTAGTCAATTAACATGGAAACTGATACCAAGACATGGCATTTAAAGTAGTGTTCATGAACCCAACATTCTCTTCCTCATAACCTTTAAACTCCTTTTTCCTTTTTTTTTGAGTTAGAAAGAAACAGAGAAACAAAGGAAAGAAAGAAGGGGGGGGGAGTGAGAGAGGGAGAAAGAAAGAAGGAAGGTAACAAAAAGTTGCCTTTATGGAAGCAAGGGCTAATGCCCAGAGATCTTCGGAGAACTACGTAGATCAGCAAATGGTAGCCTTTTCCTGACTGAACATTATCAAATTGTCCTCCCAATCTCTGGGTATTTACCATCTAAATATCCCCTTGCTATAGTTGTTCTTTTTTATTATTTTTATTTTTATTGATTTCAGAGAGAAAGGGAGAGGGAGAGAGAGATAGAAACATCAATGATGAGAGAGAATCATTGATTGGCTGCCTCCTGCATACCCCCTACTGGGGATCAAGCCCACAACCTGGGCATGTGCCCTGACCGGGAATTGAACGGTGACCTCCTGGTTCATAGATCGATGCTCAACCACTAAGCCACGCAGGCCAGGCAGCCATAGTTGTTTCTTCACATGCCCTTATCCATAAGCCTCAGCGGTGCCCCTAGGCAGCTGAGCTACTGAGTGTTTATCAACAACAAACGAAATGATGACATTCTGACTCAGCTCATCTCACTTCTCCATCAAAATAACTGTATTGTTAAAAACAACTTAATTTCTGTCATAAACAAGTGGATCTGAAATCATATGAAACCGATACACAACAATCATATAAAGTTTTATGAAGAAATAGGTCCTAGGAAGTCTCATCGGTGCTTTAGTTCTCTAGTTATTGTCACCTTGATGCCTGTGTCTCCCACATTTTTGTTTCCTCAAAGACCCTTCCTACATGGATATTCTCATAAAATCTTTCATCACGCAGATAAATTGAAAGCTCCTATTTTCTACTAGCATAAAGAAATATAAGATATTACTATAGGTAAGTAAACCAATTGACTATTTTAGTTTGACTCAGGGTCAATCCTTTGCAATTTATTTCTACCATGATTTTACCCCTAAACTGATTTCAGAGTCTTCTGTCCTACTCATTGCTAAAGTAGTACATGTCCACTTGTACAGTCTCTCTAGAATGTACACTGATGAGTAAGTCCAGCAGAACTCATGATCTTATGGAATCCTCAATGAGGTATTCTTTTAGCTGCTTCTTGCTTTTGCGGGGGAAGAGCTCCCAGCCATTTCCCTCTACTACTCCAATGAAAAGATGTTCTAAAATATCTATTTTCTGCCTTCCAGCCTTTCCTACAAAATTGAATCAAATGTCTTCGGACTTTTTCCTTTGAACTCTCACCCATGACCAAAATATCTTGCTTCCAGATTCCTGTTTTCACAAAGTTCCTTTTATTCTTCCTCACTGAACTCCTATAGTTCGTGCTGAGGGTCTCTCCTCAGCTTCAAGTTGTAGGTCCTTTACAACACTAGCTTTCTCAAAACCCACATTTATCTCAAAATAGATCCTGCCTCCTTTGACAGAGCACACTTTATTCTAATATACAGTGGAGGCAGGAGTTTTCAATAGTCTTAAAACTAGTGGAGTTGACAAGCAGAGCAATCTATGTTGATGTTTAGATTTACTAAAAGACGGGAAGAAGGTTAATAGACAATTTTAGTGAAATTGGATGGAAGAAAAAATTTAGAAATAAGGGTGGTATCCTTTTTTGAGTAGATAACCTCCAAGTGAGAAATAGAAATGTGCTAGATTACAATAAGCTTTTTAAAAACCCACATTATACAGAATGCAATATGTAAGATTCCAACAAAGTATAAAAGAGTCAAGTCAAATTCTTTTTGATTAAAAAAAATATAGCTTTTTGGGGGTGTGGCTGTTAATCCTTACCCAAGGATATTTTACCATTGATTTTTAGAGAGAGTGGAATGGAGAGGGACAGAGAGAAACATCTATTTGAGAGAGACACATTGATTGGTCAACACATTATCCACTGAGCCAAACCAGCCAGGGCTAAAAACATAGAGGTTTTTTTTAAAGAGTAACTGGAAAGTACTTCAACTTCACCAATGAAGACAGGTGAGAATCAGAAAACCCAGGCTCATTTCTACACCAAGCCAGGGTCTCTAATATATCTATCTAATATATCACTAATTATATTCCACCCCTTTTAAAGCTTCTGGAGTTAAAAAAAAATCTATATACGCCTTTGAATGCTCAGCAACATTGTGGAAAAACAGCTGCATCTTTTCTAGCTTCCTCAGTAACTCCTGGACCTGGAAGTGACAAATTGTCCTCTTTCATTCTTCAAGGGAAGATGGATCTTTAGCTATGGGAGGAGGGGACTAGGAACAAGCACTGCAGGTTTTCTGTGCTCCATTATTCTTTTTTTAAATTTAATGTATTGGGGTGGCATTGGTTAATACAATTATAAGGTTTCAGATGTACAATTCTATAAAACATCGAGTGTATACTGTAGTGTGTTCACCACCCCAAATCAAGTCTCCTTCCATCACCATGTATCCCTGCTATATGCATTACTCTTGAACAATGTTCTTTTTAAAAGACAAAAGGTAGAGGATATCATTTGAAAGACGGTATGGTTCTGCCTCCCTGAGGAAATAACCTCCACATTAAAATTCTGCCTTGGGTCATATTTTGCCAACAAAAACTCACAGCATATTATATTTGTAGTCAACAGCAATAGATCTTGTTCTTATATGGAATGAAGGGCAAGGAATCACATTTTCTGTTTAGACTCCTAGTTTTGATAGAGAAAAGGGACACTGATAAACTTTAGTCCAGTAACTCTGTAATTCTCGCGTGCTACTGACCACTTGTCAGTTGTTTAGGCTTTAAAAGAAGAAGCAAGCATTTTGCAAAGATTGAGACATAGTGGTTAAGGGCCTACACTTGCAGTCAGGAAAGAATGGGTCTGGCTTCTGGCTCTATTACTCATGAATTCCTAACCTTGACACACAGTTTTCTTCTCCATAAAAACCTTTCCTATTGGTTGTTATGTGGATTTAGTGAGATAACATATGTAAAGACATTAAAATAGTGCTGGCACCAAATAATCCTCAGTAAAAAAATTATCATTGTTGGTATGATTATAACAAGTTGGATTTTGACTTTTGAGAGTATAACTATAAACCCATACTTTTTATGATGCTGAATGGTTTCCAAAAATTCTTGCTTATATTAGCTCATTTAATTTCTTAAGCTTCTGAGACAAGTGGGTATAATTATGTTCCCCATTTTATAGATAAAACAAGTAAGACTCCAAGAAGTCAATGGCTTGCCCAAGAGTAGTTCATCTGGCTTGGCAGTTGCAACAAGACCCTAAAACTCACACCTGAGTCTTCTGATGCGATTGCAGCTGCTCTGCAGAGAGATGGTCTGACCATTGAAATGTTTAATCTTGCTTAAGCTAGTACTGATGAGACACATTCTAAACCTGGTTAGTTTCATCCTGTTCTTCACATATTCTGAGGCAAAGAGGGTCAGTTACTAAGAACGTTCCCAATCTCTAAGGAATAATTGGGTTGTAATAACCCAGTGGTTCTCAACTTTCCTAATGCCGCAACCCTTTAATACAGTTACTCATATTGTGGTGACCCCCAATTTCATTGTTACAAATTGAACATAATTAAAGCATAGTGATTCATCACAAAAACAATATGTAATTATATATGTGTTTTCCAATGGTCTTAGGCGACCCCTGTGAAAGGGTCGTTCTACCCCAAAAGGGGTCGCGACCCACAGGTTGAGAACCGCTGCAATAACCCATTATCCAATAATACATACAGGTATATGCACCCATTCCTATGTTTGGATTGGTTTACAAGCATGTCACAAGCGCTTGAATTCCTCACATGTAAAATCCCAAATGACACCTGGATTCGGTTGTGCTATCTTCTCTGAGGACTCCTACTTACAGGAGGAAGCCAAAGCTGCAGCACTAGCACACAGATGCCCTTTGCATGGAGGACCTCTTCTCCAGCCATTCTCCTGTCACCGTCACCCAGAAATAACATGTGCCTTCACACCACACTCCTCTGTCCCCACTGCCCTCTGCTCGAAGGGTTTTTGCACTCTCCTCCCTCCACCTTTTCCAACACACGTTTCAAGACCCTGCTCAGATATCACCTTCTCTCCAAAGCCTTTAATACAGTTACTCATATTGTGGTGACCCCCAATTTCATTGTTACAAATTGAACATAATTAAAGCATAGTGATTCATCACAAAAACAATATGTAATTATATATGTGTTTTCCAATGGTCTTAGGCGACCCCTGTGAAAGGGTCGTTCTACCCCAAAAGGGGTCGCGACCCACAGGTTGAGAACCGCTGCAATAACCCATTATCCAATAATACATACAGGTATATGCACCCATTCCTATGTTTGGATTGGTTTACAAGCATGTCACAAGCGCTTGAATTCCTCACATGTAAAATCCCAAATGACACCTGGATTCGGTTGTGCTATCTTCTCTGAGGACTCCTACTTACAGGAGGAAGCCAAAGCTGCAGCACTAGCACACAGATGCCCTTTGCATGGAGGACCTCTTCTCCAGCCATTCTCCTGTCACCGTCACCCAGAAATAACATGTGCCTTCACACCACACTCCTCTGTCCCCACTGCCCTCTGCTCGAAGGGTTTTTGCACTCTCCTCCCTCCACCTTTTCCAACACACGTTTCAAGACCCTGCTCAGATATCACCTTCTCTCCAAAGTTCGCCTTCACCCATTTCCTGAAAGGATGAGTGGCTTTTTCATCAGTATTTCCATGGCAGTCTCCCACATCTCTTTATTGCACCTCTACGGATTTTATCATCAATGTGTGTGTGTGTGTCCAGATTCTTCACTGGAATGAAGATTCACTGAGGGCAAAAGTCATATGTCATTTAACTTTAGAATGCAATGCACATGTTTGATCTATAAAATATACTGAGTTTAAAAGCTGCGGGTGGCATGCTGAAGTTAACTAATATTATACCTCAGACATCTATTAAATACAGACCTTTGCAAATCTCCATGTGTCTACCTCAAAAGGTTCCTCACAAAGTGTCAAGCCAAAGGTTAACTTAAGAAAGAGAAATTATACCACACATTGAAAACTGAAATGTGAAGGAATTATAAATTATATTCCAAAAAGGTAACACCTTTCCCTTCAAGTTTTCATCAAATAATAATGAATATTTAAATATAAATCTGGGCATATAATGTATTTAGTGTTGTGCCTTTTGACCAGTCATTGTATGGCTTTGAGTGAACTGATGGAATTAACAATATTTTTCCTTAAATCTCAAACAATCATGTCTCTGCTAAATAGACTATGACTATAATATCCTACAGTCTTTTTTTAAAAAAAACATATTTTATTGGTTTTTTACAGAGAGGAAGAGAGAGAGATAGAGAGTTAGAAACATCGATGAGAGAGAAACATCGATCAGCTGCCTCCTGCACACTCCCCACTGGGGAACTGCCTGCAACCCAGGTACATGCCCTTGACCGGAATTGAACCCGGGACCCTTCAGTCCGCAGGCCGATGCTCTATCCACTGAGCCAAACTGGTTTTGGCAATATCATAGAGTCTTGTGGTGGTGTCATTCATGGTAGAATTTAGAAAGCATGGTACCCAGTGTTAACATATGAACCTTTCAGGTAAGATAATAGAGTGTTTCAGGTGTCCTGTCTTAGAGAAGCCTAGAATTCTTTTTCTTTTTTAAAATTTTTTTTTTTTTACTTATTTCAGAGAGGAAGAGCGAGGGATAGAGAGAAAGAAAATCAATGATGAGAAAGAATTATTGATTGGCTGCCTCCTGCACGCCCCTTACTGGGGATCGAGCTGACAACCTGGGCGTGTACCCTAGACCAGAATGGAACCCGGGACCCTTCAGTCCACAGGCCGACGCTTTATCCACTGAACCAAACCAGCTAGGGCTAGAATTCTTATTTTTACTTTCTCTCAGCCATAACAAATAGGTGAATATTTTTGGCTTTTTAAATTTTATTTAGATCTCTTAATTTTTGGTAAAGTTTAAATATTGTCTTTAAATCTAGGATTCTAATATTCCAGTTTCAAAGTACATACACTACTATCCTTAAAACCATCTTTTCCCCCCATTGTTTTCTTAATGTTTGTTCTGAATTATTATTAATCTAGCATCTCACAAATTCATTTGGCATTTACCCTGACATTCTCGTGAAGATTTAATTTTTAAAGTTTGTAAACATATTCTTTCTCCAAAATAACAGCACACTCACATGTGTTTACCGAGCCAGTTACATTTCTAAAAGGAATATGTAATTTTGTGGCCGCTTCCTTGGTAAATTTCTGGTAATCACCATGAGATGAAAGACGATAGAAGAGGTGGGAGAAGGTTGGCAAATAGTTGGGAAGAAAAGTCAAAGGTTATCACATATTTGAAAGGATTAATCCTCAAGACTCAAAGCCTTCACATTCTATTTGTCCTTGGGCTCCCTAGTAAAAACTGTCTGCTAAACAGAAGCAAGTCTGCAATGCTCATGAATAACTTGCATTCTTAGGCTGGAGAGCAGCCAATTACCCTGGGACCAAATTCCTGTTTACTTTGTAGTGAATGTGGGAGACAAGCTGCCTGCCAGTAGCTGTTAACAGTAGAAACACAGCCAGGGGCCCTCACAGGGAGGAAATCACAGAGCGAGCTGATGTGTGAAACTTCAAGGACAGAGACTAAGTAAGCACTGTGCAAGGAAGCTCAAAGGGTGGCCTTGTCTGGAGGGAGAACCTGGGCTCAGGAGTCGCCGTAAGAGTTTGGGAGGACAGCTGCCGAATGAATTGCACACCACTGTGCCCTTGTTGCCTCTTTCTTATAATCAATAGCCTTCAAAGTCTTCTTTCAGAAAGGTTATTGATTGACTATGTGTCAGAAACACAAGTTTGACTGATTCTCCTGTTCTCCCTGGACAATATTTGGTGTCAAATTCTGAGTATCTCAGATATAATTTAGAAACCAGCACAGCTTATTGTATATCAGTCTGGACCCATTTTACACTTTGGGTTGTAACCCCAAAGTTATTGTTCTTGTGGCCTAAATTCTTTTTAATGGCTAAATTTATTTTAACATGCCATCCTGGGGAGCTCACAATTCCCCAGGCTGCCATGGAGGCCTTTTCTATTAGTCCAGTGACTTGGAAGAAGCCCCTTGTATGTCCTTGATACTTTCTCCACTCAGGTACATATTATATGCTAGGAAGTCATTGCTCAGACATTCCATTCAAAGGGATCACATGCAAATGTCCTAGGGGTTTTAGTTGTTAGGTCCTGTAAGGGTTCCGGCGTTCCCCGGGGTGGGGGGTGGCTGAGAAAAGGCTTGCTGGCTTCCTTGGCCGGCTGTAACATAATCAGGACACTGCCACTGAGTGTATGCGTGTACTAACCTTTTATTCCTCCATCTATTATTAGTCTATTTCAAACATAAATTTAAGATTTGATGCCATTCCAATGACCCTGAAACTTACATCCTTGTTTCAAAAGACAGCACATAAAGAATCTTGAAAGTTACAAATTGTTGGGGTGGCTGTATTTGTGCAGTGTGTCAGCCGTAACAAAGGTAAAAATGTTTTTAAATTGCTGTATCCATCGAAATGTGTTAACTGCCTTCTTGCAGTCCCGCAGCTACTCCATGCTTTCCTCTAGCCCAGAGTTCCCACACTTGTGGTTTCCTTTGCCTGGGATATTCTTCCTGACATTCATCTGGTTCACACCCATTCCTCTTCCAGGTCTAAATTCAGGCATCCCTTCCTCAGAGGAATCTTCCCAAACCCTCCAGGGGAAGTCAGACATGCTCACAGCACCCTGTACTGTACTTCTTAAAAGAGTTGTCATTAAATAAATAATCAAGTAATTAGTCATTAAGGGCTAGCCTGCAAGTTCTATTAGAGCAGGAACCATTTCTGTACAATACTGCCTGTTTTAGAACTGTTTCTCCAGTTCCTTCCACTACACTGGAGTTAAATGACAATGCCCACACAAACGGTAACAATGCTTGAACACTAGCTTTGTGCCAGGCACGGTGTTAAACGTGCTAAATGTATTATTTCGCATAACCCTCCAACCACCTTAAAAATAGATGCTATTAAACCATTAAACAGAGAAGGAGCCTAAGGCATAGAGATGGTAAGTGTATTGACGGAGCCAGGATTCCAGGCACTGATTCCAGAGCCTGTACTTGGAATAAATGTGTGAGTGAGGGAGGGGACAAAGCTGATCATCTCACTGGGAAGACAAAGCTGATACTTAACAGACAGGCAGCACAGGTTAAGTTGGAAAGAACTTGCAGCAGCCATTCTGGGCGACCACAGAGAAAGGGCCGGTCCCTAAGGCAGGCTTCCCGGAGGGCCTGGGATTTCAGCTGGACTGTGGAGATGGGGCTGCATGAGACACAGAGAAAAGAAAAGGAGGCCTCGCAGACAGAGCAAACAGCCCAAGAAAAAGCCCTTCAACTCCTTCACCTTCAGATGACTTTTAAAAACAAAGAACACTACTGGGAAAATTATGAAATGTATTTTTTTTTTTTTTAGAATCGATACTTTTAAGACTCTTTTCCCAGCAACCCAAAATAAGCACAGTTACCAATTTCTTATAAAGCACGTCTGATCCAAGAAGGGACAATCACAAAGAATGCCGGAACACTGGGATGTGAGCCACGGTGAACTGGGGCAAGAGGCAGGCTGCATCAGAGCGCATCAGAAGGCGGTGCCTACCGCGGGCCGCTGCAGAGAGAGTGGGAGCGAGCCACGGAAACCTGGCAGAGGAGCCCTTGTCCCGCAGAGCCAGGCAGGAAATCTATGTTCCAGAACTGACACGGAGCTGGAACACAGCATTCTCTGGAGAAAGCCCAGAATAAAGGGAAGGGTGCAGGATTCAACTGACAAAATGTCCAAAGCCAGAACCCAGGGAAGTCACTTACAAAAATGGGTCAGGACACGGAGCAGGGACTAGCAGCAAAGCATAGTTCGTGGAAGGAAAGGCTTATAGAAAAGGAGAAAGTGTAAGGAAGGATCAAAAGATGCTTGGAATCAGGCTGATTTTACTTCACTTAGAAACAGTAGAAAGTTTAAAGTTACCATGGGCCTGTACGGCCTCACACTCAAATAACCTGAGCTGGATTTCTCTGCATGTAAGCCACCTTGATTCTGACAGTCATTCCTTGGCAAATGACAGAATGGTCCTGCCTTGGAAAAGAAAACATTATTACTTATTATTGCACGGTTTTGTTTTCTTTATTATCTTGAGTTTCACTGTTTCATATTGTTAAGCTTCAATAAACAGTTCTGTTAAAAACACGTCCAGACATTGATATGAATACACTGATGTATGTATATGGTTTGGCAAAATTGGAATTATACACTGTATGCTGTTTTTAAAATCCCCCCGTTTCACTGAGCGGTATGTTTGGACCTCTCTCTATAACAATAAATACAGTTCTTCATCATTTACCATCTATTTTTTAATGGGGGAAACAAGTCCAGAGGAATAGAATAACTAGTCAAAGCTCCAAAGGAAATGACTTAGAAAAACATTCATTAAACATCAATTTTTATGTAACACAACACAAAAGGACCTGAAGCTAATGTGGACCTTGATCATTAAGTACTTACTATAAAAAAAATAAACAGAAAGTCCCACAGGAATTACAAAGCCTAGAAAAATATATATTCCTAAAAAATATTAAAGTAATTTAATAGTCTACAGAGCAGTTCTACAGAAGTCATGTGATTTTTCAAACCAACCCAATGAATTGGCCAAATCAGCTATTTGATTAATAATTAATGCTGATAAATATCTCCCTTGCTACTGTATCATTCCCATCTACATAAAAAAGCCTGCCTCATTGCTCTGCTCTCTAATCACAGCGAACCTTATTAACTAATGATTCAGAAATTGCTGAATCCATTTCCTCATTCAAATATTGATTCATCAACCTATTCCAATATGTATTCCAACATTATTACTCCACTGACTTCCGAAACTTTGTATCATTCAACTACTTTCCTGCCACATTTATTTTATCTAGAGCTGAGCATGCTGAGCGTCGCAGGAAAATTTGTCACGCAGGATATTTTTTTGGACTGAACACGTGATAGGATGTGACTCAGGGTACAACTTGCTGTCAGTGAGAAGCAAGTGGCACAGGGCAAGGACAGGTGGGGGATGACAGACATGGTTCCTGGAGCATGCAGGACCCTTGGCTGGTGAGCACGTAGAGAGAAGGGCTGGGGCAGGAAACAACTCTATCCAGACTGGGTCACATTGACCTGACACCAGCAGTAGAGAATGTCTTGTCCCCTGGTCGGATCCGATTTTAAATGTGCTCGATCTTGCACTAGGCCTTAGCCAGCTCTGCCCAAAGATTTCCCCCTATTGGGCTACTGGGCTAATGCTATTTATTTATTTTTTTAATTTTGTTTTCTCTCTCTGTGTGTTTTATTGATTTTAGGAAGAGGAAGGGAGAGGGAGAGAGAGATAGAAACATCAACGATGAGAAAGAATCATTCAGTACTCAACTGCCTCCTACAAGCCCCCTACTGGGCATTGAGCCCACAACTGGGCATGTGCCCTGACCAGGAATTGAACTGGTGACCTCTTGGTTTATGGGTTGATGCTCAAAAAACAAGGGCTGGGGTGACACTATTTAGAGAAAAGATTCTAAACTAGCAACGAGTATCTAGGTAACTGATCAAAAATATCAAATGATTAATAATTGAACGCCAGGTGAATAGGGTTTGGGGAAAAAAAAACAACAACAGAAAAATCATGCACTCACTGACCCCCCTCTCTCCTCATTCCTTTCCACATCTCTGTTCCTCTTGCTTTATGACTAAGACTCAAGTCCCCTCTTTTTTGGAGCTTCCCTACCACTTCTCTACCTCCAGCCTCTATTCCTGACCACTCCCCTACATTACTGCCTATGTAAATTTAGGCAAATTTTTTGACATCTTGGAACTTTAGTTTTCTCATCCATAAAGTGGGGATAATACTATCATGTCTCAAGGAATTTATGCTGCAGAGTGATTACCATCATGCTCAGCGGAATGGCGGGGGTCACAAGCTTTCCCCCTGTCAGTCCTTGAAGACTGACCCCCGTTTCTAACTGGACTTACAGTTAGAGATTCGAGCTGAACGCATAAGGGCGCACACCCTGAGCACGAGCCACACATCTGCATTGAAGAAGGAGGGACGCAAACCACGAACAACAGAGAATGCACATTCTAAATGGGGTACCTCAGATGATGAAGTGGATTTGGCCCTTGAGACACTGCATTTCACAGGCTGAGATTACAGTCACACGTGTGTACCAAAATTCATGCTAAAACCTTATTCACGAACCCGCTGTCTGCCATAATGTGGGCTAGCTTCGTTCCAAGTAGAGGAGTGAGCTATAGCCAACTTTTGATGAATGAAGGACAGCTGATCAGATCTGGAGCTCCTCTGGGGGTCCTGTAAGGCCACATTTCTGTCACATGAACCATTTTCATGTCAGCTTTCCTGCTCTGAGGCTGAGCCTGGGAAGGAGCCATAAATTACTTTCAATCATGCGCATGCTGTAAGCCAGCTGGAGGAGACGGGATGTCAATCTGTCTCTTTTCTGGGAACAGGGGGAGGCCAGATAGAACCCAATGCATCCCAAGTAGCTCTCCCAATCATCATCTTTTGCTCATCTCCTCATCGCTAATCAACCTGTTTCCTCCTTATCCTCCAGTTTCCAGCTGAGGCCCAGGTTTGGATGCAATGGGGACAGCAAGGCTGTAATTGTAATGAAGGGCTTAGCTCAGGGGTGGGCAAACTTTTTGACTCGAGGGCCACAATGGGTTCTTAAACTGGACCGGAGGGCCGGAACAAAAGCATGGATGGAGTGTTTGTGTGAACTAATATAAATTCAAAGTAAACATCACTACATAAAAGGGTACGGTCTTTTTTTTCAATAGTTTTATTCATTTCAAACGGGCCGGATCCGGCCCGTGGGCCGTAGTTTGCCCACGGCTGGCTTAGCTTCTACTTAGTCCCTAACTTGTTAACTAACTCATACAATCAATCAGCATTTCATAAGTATCTACTGTCTGTCCATGTGTCCTGAAAGCATGAAATCCAAGCCCATTCTAGGAAACTTCCTTGTGTCGGAATCATTTCCAACCATGACTGTGTCTGAATTTCCTAAGGAGGGAGAGGAGGAGGGAAAACGCATATGCCTGGACCCATCTCTCCAAAGATCCTGACTCAGTGTTTCTAGTGAGGTTCTCAACACCTTTACCCAGGTGTATGGCACGGTTCCCTCCTTTCATTACCAATCGCCTTCCACGAATGTTCTCTGGTCACAACCATGGTCTATTTGCATTCATTAATCTAGCTAATTGGATAAGCTAAATCAAGACCTCTCTTCTCCCGCAAGAATGAACCCTTCACTGGCAAACACATACAAGCCCTGAGCCAGGTGTTCAATGTATATTCCATAACAATGACCAGTCCGATAGGGCCTGTTTTAACAATGATCTTCTGGAGACAATAGTCTCCGCATGGAATACACGAAGGAGATTTTCAGGCCAAGGTAAGACGGTGCTTTCAGGAAGATTTCCAAAGTCAGGGAGTTTAGCTGCCACTTAATCTGACCCACGGTAAAGCTGGCATATACCAGGATGCCATGATACAGGGCGCTGAGGGTATTTCTTCCCTATCCTCTTTAGAAGTAGCAGCCTGGAATCTGGCCTCTTGTTTGAGCACAGAAACCTGAATCCTAGGAGAGAACATGACCTTAGGAGACCCCCAGAGAATCTAAAAAACAGAATAGCATCTCCCACATAATCAGGAGTTGGCAGCGAGCATTGGCTAAGTTTAGAAAGATGATTATTCATGCCTGACTTGAATGTTCTGTCTAATTTTCATTACACAGTTGACATATTTTTTGTCTGAGGTTACCATGCCCAACTATATTTTTTTAAATGATCTGGAGTTGGCCTTATTACATTGTCTAAAATATGCAATTCTTTATTATCCAAGTCTGGAATGAACTACTGAGAGGAAAAATCTATGTGATCTTGAGCCCAAGGGGTCTAACTAAGTTTTGGATTTAAGCCTTCCATGAACACAAACTTTGAAGGTGATATTTTCTCAAGAGCACTTCCGTGCCTGTGAATTTAGATACCACTAGAGATGCCGAGTTTGCTATGCAGAGGATGAGCAAGAAATAATAGCAGGATTTAATTCTGATTGAAAAGAGAAAGATGGGAGAGCGATGCCAGACAATACAGGCACTGGGATAGAAAATTTCAAGAGTTGGAAAGTAATCCCCAAAGCAAATGCCTGTTAGACTAATTGGAAATTTTAAATGAGTTGGAAAGAGTTGAACACATGTTATTTTTGGTTTTCTCATACCACCCCACCCGACTGCACCCCCAATCGTTACAAAGCGGCAGTGGAATAATTGATAAAGTAAGCATGCTTTGTAGCACTGGCATATACCACATTTTTGGTGAATGAGTAATTGGCTAGACAATAACATCAGAATACAGACCATTTTTAAAAGTCAAATGCTTTTCCAAGTATAGGAAAGTCAGTCCCAGAGGAGTTAAGTGACTTTTCTAAAATTAACAGCTGATTAATAATATAACTGGCGAATGATATGCTACTTAGGTGCTTAGCACTTAGAAGTAATGTTCACATATTTCAGTTAGTGTTATTTGCTCTCTCCCAAAGATTAGGAAACTAGATGTGCTATGCTTCCAAATCAGTTGTCAGTTGTAAAGTTGTTAATCTTGCTGAGAATTAAGGTTAATTCAAAACATTTCTAGTGAGCAAAAAGAATTACCTTTGTATAATCATGCTCACATTCCTCATTTTATATAGCCTCCTATTGTGAATATTTAAAATACCCCGTTATGTACTGTAGTCATCTGACAAATAATTACTAGTTTTCCTCCCTCCCTCCCTCCCTCCCTCCCTTTCTTCCCTCCTTC
>NW_006297152.1:3079181-3085409 GCF_000327345.1 Myotis davidii
TCCTTCCTTCCTTCCTTCCTTCCTTCCTTCCTTCCTTCCTGCCTTCTTTCCCATTTTCCCTCCTGCCCCTGCTCTCTTTCTTCCAAGATGACAGAGGCCATAGTTTTATTGATAGACGCCTCAACTAGAAGCCTAGGGGCGATTTGTCACCAATGATTGCTAAACGGAAGGAACTGCATTTGAACATGTTTGCTTTGCAAGGTACAAAGCTGTGTCCCATCTTTATCCCACTCCTTTCTGTTTACCCAGGATGCCATGTAATTTCACTTCTTTCTTTTATGTAGGCAATTTCCAAAGCTTAGAATGCTGTTCTCTACCATTGGTCCTGTCTGTTCCCACCTGTCTGTTGCATTTCCATTTGCCCTTAGTGGAAAAGGGATGCATACAGGGCAACCTTACCAAGTTCAGGCAAAATGAGCTATATAAAAACAAATAAGCCCTGACTGGTTTGGCTCAGTGGATAGAGCGCCGGCCTACAGACTGAAGGGTCCCAGGTTCGATTCCGTTCAAGGGCATGTACCTTGGTTGCAGGCACATCCCCAGTGGGAGGTGTGCGGGAGGCAGCTGATCGATGCTTCTCTCTTATCGATGTTATAAATAAATAAATAAATAAAATCATTAATTAAAATAAATAAAATACATTATTTAAAATGATAAATAATAAATAAAATAAAATAGTTAAATGCTCTTGGAAAGTAACCTGAGGGTGCCTCTCATGATTCCACTCACACACTTGGGACTTTATCTGTTCCTCGCTTGACCGTGCTATGGTGGCATCACATGGCTTAGGTGTGTCCAGGCTGCCCACATGGAGTCAGTCACTGAGACTGCAGAACTGGGCATCAGAGTTCACAAGACAAAGCGCATGTTGTGTGTCCGACATTCTGAATATCAGAACATTTCGAGATTGAATGGAAGTAAATTTGAGACAAAAAAGAAAGAAGAAAAGTCCAATCTGAGATTGCAAATACAGAAGACCAAATTTTATTTCTTGTATTTCGTCATGTTATTACCCCTTAAGATCTTTCTCCCTTGACTCTTCTGTTTCTTGAGTACCTATGCACACACATGTATACAAATGAACATACATATGTACACACACACATATACAAAATTCCTGTATGTCTCTTCTATTAAAATAGCAACATCTGTCCTGCTTATGTGGGAGGAACATGAAACAGATAAAATAAAAATCACATTCTGTTGCAGGAAGACTTTAGCCTGGTGACCTCTAGTAGCTGGAGACCAGAAATAAGTAGAGAAAGGGTATCACAGAAATGAGGGGGAAATCTTCCAGGCCACACTCAGCCACGATCATACCTTTTTTTCCTCCTTAAATCCAGGATAGTCTATAAAACCACTCTCATTGAATATATAACACGGGAGGAGCCTCTCAGGTTTAATATTGTGTGCATTTACTTGGATTCACAAAATTGAGACTAGGAAAATAAATAACATGTGTTACAGCTATATGTACATATAAAGGTAAAAGAGGGAAGGGGTATGCACTCAATTTTTTGTTTACATAAATAATTAGGCTAATACTTTATAAAATAAAGAAACAGCTCAGTCAAGAAAGACAATATTTCTTCTAGAAATTAGAATTTACTCAGAAATGATCTCTTCTAATTTAGACTTTCATCGGACTTCTAACATTTCAAATAGTATATTACTTTTTAAAAAAAAATATATTTTATTGATTTTTCACAGAGAGGAAAGGAAAGGGAGAGTTAGAAACATTGATGAGAGAGAAACATCAATCAGCTGCCTCCTGCACACCTCCTATTAGAGATGTGCTCGCAACCAAGGAATATGCCCTTGGCCAGAATCGAACCTGGGACCTTTCAGTCTGCAGGCCGATGCTCTATCCACTGAGCCAAACCGGTTAGGGCTCAAATAGTATACTTCTTAAATAATATATTCCCCTTTCTTAGGTTGGATAGCTTCAATGAGACTCAATTTACCCCTTTTCTCTGTGAAATCATTCACCTTATAATTCAACTTTCTTCTCATCTTCTCATATTTTATATTCACATTTATAAATGGGAACCCACAATTTTAGAATCAAAAGTTACAGTATCCAAACCAACACCTTTTCCTTCTTGGGGTCTTGTTCCACATGTAGAACACCAGAACTCACACCCTCTCTCTTAAAGCAAAACCTGCCATAAACTGGACAAATACCCCAGACAGGCTTTCCATTTCCTGCAGCCCCTGTAGCCTTTAGAAATTGAGTCTATTGTTGGGCAACATATGCAAACCTCCCACTAATTACATTATCAAATCTGCTTACAATTTCATCCCAGGAGTTTGTGTACGGCAAAGATGAGGCTGGTTGTCTGTTTAATGAAATAATCCCCCTACAAATGTACACATAGTGGGACCTTGAATTTGCTTCAACAAGGACACTGAACTCCCACCCCATTCTGCCACACTCTGAGCACGCTAACCTTCTTGAGTCTCATTTCTGTTTACAAAATAACACATCAATTGATAGCTAGAATTTTGTATCTTATGCATTCTCATAATTTCTAGTTGGCCTGTGGCTCATTTCAGCATACACTTTCCTCTTCATGCTACTAGATAAGCTTGTTTTTTCAGCATTGTAAAGAAGAAGAAGAAAAACAAAATAGGGCTATTGTTAAACATTATATAAGGAAATGGTTTCCTTGACAACCATAACCACAAGCAAGTTGTTAGAACCTCTTCCTCATTGCATGGTTGGTTTAGTTGCTACAATACTGCACAATATTTTTATGCAGTCAGGTACTAAATACCTGAATTTATAGAACCAGCGGGAAGCAGAGCAAGTGATAAACTATCCAAACAGTTGTAAAGTGTTAAACACTAATTATTTTAAATAATTGGGATTGAGCCTTGTGACAAATGCTGAAAGCTTGATACATAGTTAAGATCCAAAATAAATGACTACCTCAAGGACACAATAAAAAAAAAAAAAGATTAGCTAGAAATGCCAAAGAATTTGAAAATATTGCTCAATAAGAAAGTGGCATTTAGGTGCTATTAATTAATTAATAGGTGCCAGATGCTATTTCTGAGATAGAAACGAGGTGTGCTTCAAGATTAACACCAGAAATCTTGTCAAAGGTACTCCTAAGAGTATGTCTGTTGACAATATTAGACATGAAATATGGAATATCAATAAAACAATTACTGAAAAATTGCACATCACCTGGATGTAGGAGACCAACACAGATGCTGCTTTAAAATAACATAGGAAAATCAGTTTCTAGTGAGAAAGCCCCAGAGATGGGAGTGTCAATTTTTTAAAAAATATATTTTACTGATTTTCTACAGAGAGGAAGGAAGAGTGATAGAGACCCAGAAACATCAATGAGAGAGAAACATCGATCAGCTGCCTCCTGCACACTCCCCACTGGGCATGCGCCCGCAACCAAGGCACATGTCCCCGGCTGGAATCGAACCTGGGACCCCCAAGACCGCAGGCCGACGCTCCATCCACTGAGCCAAACCAGCCAGGGTGGGAATGTCAATTTATTGCATACATTTGTGATAAAAGAGAGAAGCCAGTCATTTTTCCTAAGGGAATTCTAGAATCAGACATGACAAATCCGTTGGCACTGAAAATTAATGCTATTCCCATTTCAAAGGAACCACTCATTTTAAAAAACAGACTTGACTTTTTTTAGAGAAGTTCTAAGTTTTTGGAGGAGCGCGAAGGGAGAGTTCCCATGTATCTCCTGCCTCCCCACACTCCGTCTCCCCCACTGCTCTCAACAGAGTGACACACTTGTTACCATTGATGAACCCACATTGGCACATCATTTCATGCAAAGTACACAGTTTACATTGTAGTTCATTCATGTTGTTGTCCATGCTATAGACTTGGGCAAATGTATAATGATGTGGATCCACCAGTGTTGTATCAAACAGAGTAGTTTCCCTGCCTAAAATTCCTCTGTACTCTGACTATCCATCCCTCCCAACCTCTGGTAACCATTGACCCTTTTTCTGTCTGTACAATTTGCCTTTTCCCAGAATGTCATATAGCTGAAATCATACAGTACGTAGACTTTTTCAGATCGCTTCCTTTCACTTTGTAATACGCAATAAAGTTCCCTCCATGCCTTTTCGTGGCTTGAGAGCTCATTTCTTTAGAACCACACCTGCTTCCTACACTTAGAAGTGTGGTTTCCATGGTGAGAGGTAGTGCTGGCGTTTTACAAATCAGTAAACACCACGTATTAGCGTCGAGAAGTCCTGGATTTAGGGACAGCGGTCATGGGCTTAAGTGACAGCCCTGCAATGTACTAGGATGAAGCCTTGGAGAAATCACTTAGCCTCTGAGGTGAGTGAAGCAGAACATAAAGAGGCTTACTTGTCCACGAAGAAACCTGGTTTAAGATGGTGACCAATAGCAGTGCCCCAAGGGGGTGGTGACAGACTGACCCAGTCCACTCTATCTCGCAAAACGAAGCTGTGAAATAAACATATAAGAAATAGGGAGCAACTAAGTTTGAAGGGATGAAAAGAAGACAGATCACAAAGCTGCTTTTGAATCCTAAAATAAACTCAGTTATACTCATTCAGTGGAATAAAATATAGCCAATAAAAAATCATCTTTGGGGGGTATGAAAGGTTTTACCAAGAGGGGATCACTCCCATAAGTAATTATAAGTGGGAAAAACAAGATATAAAGGCGCATACACAGAATTAGGCTAAATCTGTTGCCCATACATAGGATCATAAATAAAGGCAGCTAAGGAAATACCCCAAAACACTTATCAGTGCTTTTCAATGGTAATAATTAGAATTGTGCTACCAAGGGTTTCAGCAGAAAAGAGATGAAACTCTTCAACTAGCTAATTTGAGGAGAGTATATTATGGGACTATTTGCAAGATATAGGTGAAGGGTCGCCCCCATTCCCAGCCTATGCCAGTGGGAGTTGGAAGAAGGAATGACTTCCTGAGCCTGTAGAGAGAGAACTGTGTTCAGAGGGCTGCTTGACAGGACTGTGCCCTTCACTCAAGGTGCACAGACAGGTGGCAGCAACCCGCAGGGAAATAAATAGCCCAACCTCACTCACACCAGCCAAACTCCAGGGGAAGTCAAAGGGCAAGGGGGCGTTTGGGTGCAGGGGAGCCTCCCAGGCACTCAGCCGGGTGCAGAAGGACGGATCCAGATGAACACAGAGGGTGGTTTAATTTTCTTTTCTTGTGTTTTATTCTGAATTTTCTGTTTTCTCCAAGTAGTATTTAGAGCATGTATTTCATAGCTTTAATTTTTTTTCCTGTGTCATTCAATGTTTATCATTCTTTGCAATAGGTTGAATGACATTTTTTGCAAAGGGTTAAAGAAAAAAAAAAAGGGGGGTGGGGAAAAAAAAAAAAAAAGATTGAAAATAGGAGGAAACATGTGAAATTATGAAAAGACTAACATGAGGAATGACCAGGGGATATAAAGGACACATTTGGTGGCTAAAGAAAACAGGTTTCTGAATGAGTTCCAGCTCCTCACTGTTCTGCACATTAAGGACCAATAGTGACAGAAATAATAGTCATTGCTAAGGGAAGTTTTTAAGGGACTTTCCTGGGTCTGATTTGACATACACATCAGCCCTGAATGAAAACACCATTTCAGAGTCACCAAGGCCGAGTTCAGCATTCTACAACCATTTCATCTTCTCCGTCTCTCATCTAAGTGATCTGCTCTACAACCCCAAATGGACATTTTTGCAAGTGCACCAAGTGAAGTAGCGCCCACATCTAGCAGATCTCACAGATGGGACTAGTACAAGCAGATGCCAAACCAAAGAAAGCATTGTCACTGGTGAACTGCATGCAGATAGAATTAGGATTAGGTTTGTTTTTTGAGAGTTTATAAATATTTTTATTTTTAAAAATATAAGAACTCCAACTCGAGGATGAGGTTTTTGTGGTCTCTACTTCCTCAGAGCTCATTTCTGTAAGACTAACTATTCATCAAAAGTCCCCACTCTTGCCCGGCTGGGGTGGCTCAGCAATTGAGCGTCAACCCAGGAACCAAGTTCGATTCTGGTCAGGGCACATGCCCAGGTTGCCGGCTCAATCTATACCCAGTGGGGAGGCCTGCAGGAGGCAGCCGATCCATGATGTTTCTCTCTCATCTCATTGATGTTTCTATCTTTCTATCCCTCTCCCTTCTGCTCTCTCAAAAAATCACTAAAAACATATTTATATTATTTATACTTATACTTATATTTATAT
>NW_006297152.1:3098436-3098901 GCF_000327345.1 Myotis davidii
GGGGAAGGGTCCCCCCCATTCCCAGCCTATGCCAGTGGGAGTTGGAAGAAGGAATGACTTCCTGAGCCTGTAGAGAGAGAACTGTGTTCAGAGGGCTGCTTGACAGGACTGTGCCCTTCACTCAAGGTGCACAGACAGGTGGCAGCAACCCGCAGGGAAATAAATAGCCCAACCTCACTCACACCAGCCAAACTCCAGGGGAAGTCAAAGGGCAAGGGGGCGTTTGGGTGCAGGGGAGCCTCCCAGGCACTCAGCCGGGTGCAGAAGGACGGATCCAGATGAACACAGAGGGTGGTTTAATTTTCTTTTCTTGTGTTTTATTCTGAATTTTCTGTTTTCTCCAAGTAGTATTTAGAGCATGTATTTCATAGCTTTAATGTTTTTTCCTGTGTCATTCAATGTTTATCATTCTTTGCAATAGGTTGAATGAGAAATAAAATGAGGTGTGGGTAAAAAAAAAGAAAG
>NW_006297152.1:3099081-3103903 GCF_000327345.1 Myotis davidii
ATTCTGCATCCAGGGCACCTATGCTGATCCAGTAGAGGGCAGTGATAGACCTAGGAGCCTGGCCCTAGGGCTCCTAGGGACTCCCCAGTGGAGGCACAGCTCAATATGGCTTCATCTGTGCAAAGTGGGCGGGGTCACCTGTGTCCATTTCTCCCATCACACTCTGGTATGTGGTTGTTCCCTTAGTGACCCAGAGGCTGCTGCCAGCAGTCACGGGGACAGAAATTATGACCTTTGCCTCAAACTGCAATCCTGAAAACAAAAGCCACAGCACCTCCAGCCTCAGCAACATCTAATTGATGGCGGAGTTGCCTGGTTGTTTATATGAGACCCAAGGCTCTGAGTGAGGCAGGCAGGGGGCTTCTCCATTAAAGGGGCAGCAGGGGAGCCCGTAGTCCCAAAGCAGATGTCCAAAACTAATCAGGAAGAAGTCCCAGGGAGAAGAGAATCAATGCTTCTCTTAGGCAGGCCCGTGGCTCTTTAATTAAACAGACCCCTGACTTGACATTATAGTTAATGCAAGAGAGATGAGCTTGTTTATGAACAAGCAAAAGCATGTTTTAACTGCAAAACTTCAAATAAACTATGGAAATGATTAGCATGGGCTATCAGCCTGTAGGCACCTCTAGAGATTTCAAGCGTCTAGGATTTTCTAAAATAACCAATTTAAGACAAGTTGGGAAAGCACATTGTGCAATAGTTTCTCTAATGCAACATCACCATTTTACTAAGAAAAAAAACTTAAGTAATTTGCATTGCACCACTTATATGCAATCAAGAGCTAGCCTTCCTTTCAATGGCATATAAAAATAGAAAACATTATACACATTAGAGCTGGAATACTCTAGATAGCACGGTTCCTAATTTGTTAAGCAATGGAAGCCTTTTTTAAAAAGGTAAGTTTTTCTATGCAACCTCAGTGTATCTAGAGGATATGGAAAAAAACACCTTATTGATATAACTTCACTTTATAAGCTCACATTTCTGTTAAATGCTATAAAGTCAGTGTCTAAGAACAAGAACGCTTTTTGGAGGAATGAGATTCAGGATTTATAGATGATTTGTACTTCTATCAATTTTAGGATCTAATTTATTTTCGTTATTTTCTTTGCAACCCCTTCCACAGATAAATCACTGCCAATGGTAATAAATGTTGTGAGGGGTTGTTTGTTTGTTTTTTGGTAACAGTGTTCCACACAACATCAGGATATTCTTCAATTACATAGAGCAAAAGAAGTTTAATTCCAAAGTATGCACTGAAAGAAGATAACATCAATAACATATCAAGAAATTGCGGTCTCCAAAGATGACAACATATCAAGAAACTGTGGTCTCCAAAGAAAGAGTTTTTAGTGATAAAGACAGTTGGCTGTGTTTTTAACAAAAATCAGTTCCTCTTCTTTTTGTCCCGGGGTACACAGCACAACCACATTTGCCAGCCTTCTTTGGAGCCATTGTCTGAGATCCAGCCAACAAAGTGAGAACAGGACTGATATGCACTAGACCTATCACCTGCAAACCCGCTAGAGGCAACCTTCCACTCCTTCTCTCAACAGCCCACTGGCCTCAGAGGATCCAGAGAGGAGGACAGGGTCACAGGATGAAAAAAGCCTGGGCTCCCAAAGGACCATTCAGAAGGCCACTTGAAAACCATGAATATCCTTAACAGACTCGGAAGACCAAGAAATAAACTTTCATTGTGTTAAGCAGCTAAGGTTTGGAACTTCGTTATGGCAGCTAGCATTATTTACCTTTACTAATATATCGGTTAAGGTAAAGATGGAAATAATACTTGAAGCGAATGTTTGCAGAGCCCTTAAAACATCTATCCAGAGGCCACAATTTGAAAATAAGAGCTTTGATTCAAACTTCTATAGAGAGACATACCTTCCTTCGTGCAAGGCAAAGAGAACCCTCTCTCAAAGCTACCAAAAAGTCAGCAGGGCTTTTCGTAACTGGTGAGAACACTGCTCTGAGCAAGGTAATTTCTATTTTTATGCAGTACTGTGAGAAGGTTACGGTTCTGTTCCCTCCTACCCAAAACCATTATCACCCTGGCTCACCCACTCTTCATAAATCACAGGAAACTCACATGCTGCATCCACAATTGGTTCAGTGTATGAAGTAGAGCAGGGCGTCATCTTTCCTCCAATAAATCTCCACAATGGAGGTAAAGGGGAGGCACAGTGGGGGGATATCTTCTCCACCAATCTGTTCACAGTGAATTAGCCACAGTAAGAAGGGACGCTGTGGAGAGCAGGAAGACCAGCAAAGTCAGCATTGGAGATCCAAACTCAATTCCCACACTCACTACTATTTTGGGGGGCTATATTTTTATTTACTACATATGTTATAAACATATATGATACCTGCTACAAAAAGCATTTTTTTCAAAATTTAACTGTCAAGAAAGTGTACAGTGTTATAATTTAACTAGTGACGTGGTGCACAGACTTGTGCACATTGAAAGGAAATTAATTAGAAGGTGGCCGGCAGGATAGGACTGGGTGAGACAGGCCGGACATACCCTGGAGCCAACCTCCCGCTGTCCCTCCCCAGCTGGCCACACCTGGGGTGGTCCCGTGGCTCGAAAGGCATCTGCGGAGTGAGCAGGGTCCCTTGGCCTGGCCTGCGGGGCTCGGGCCAAAATCGGCTCTCCGACATCCCCCTGAGGGGTCCCGGAGTGCGAGAGGGCACTCTAAAAAGTTGCTGTCATATAGGCTGTGGAATGCAAATGCAAGTGTGCAGTAAACCAGATTCGGGGCCAATAGTATTCCAGCAACAACATAACTCATGGCCAAAGCTGGGATTGTGCAACCTCAAGAGGAATCGGACTCTCTCCTCTCTGGTTTCAGGATGCATCATCCCAGAACCACCACTGCCAAGTCACTGCAGCTAGGCAGCTTCTGCCTTGAACGTCTGCCCTTGGTGTCAGTGCGCATCATAGCGTCCAGTCGGACACTTAGCATTAGCCTTTTATATATATATAGGTGGCACAAGTTCATGTTTTATTTCAAATTGGTTTGCTTATCACCCATTTCAAACCATTAATAGTGAAATGTTACTTAAGAATAATTAAAAATTATCTATTTTCATTATTAACAATAAACAATTCCAACAAGTTCATAAGAATTAGCAATGCCAAATATTAATATCCAAAAGTTGAGCCTTTGAAGAAGTATAAAATATAGCAACCAGTTTCTTTTTACTTTGCTCTGTGGCAATGTACATATGCAATCAAATAGGATTCTAGCATTTGTTTTTGAAAGATATTTTTAAGACGTCCTTCCATTTTGTAAGGTTCAACAACTACCACATCCAGCCAAATCCAACCCAACAGTTCACTTAATGGCTTCGGACAACCCTCACTGAGAAATTCTTATGAGTTGGGTAGAGTTGCATGTTCCATTAATATTACATAAGATGACAAGAGACATTACAAGCCAATATCATAATGACAAAGGCAAAAGAAAATACAAACATTCAAATCAGTCGTGACAAAGTTTTTCTACAAATATTTCAGATGTCATACTTTCAGGAAAACAAGATTTAATGTGTATTTATTGGGATTTTACAGTATCTATGCTTTAACTGAAAATTTAACAAGATTGGTCAGATGGAGTTAAGTCGAGTATTGCAAATTTGTTCATTTAACACTGAGTACCCACTATGTGCATAGCACTATGCTAACATTTAAAAAGTTGAGTATTAATGTCTTTATCAAGCATTATCTTAGTGTGAGGTAAAAAACACACACACCACTTTATTGAGATATGATTGACATATAAAAAGCTATATATATTTAACATATACAACTTGATGAGTTTAGAGTTATAAAATCCCTGAACCCATCACATGCTCTATGCATAAACCTATCTACCACCTCTAAAACTTTCCTCCTGTCCTCTTCCTTATTGATTTTGTGGGTATGCGTGTGATAAGGACAGTTATTTTACTACCTTTTAGTAAAATGTTAACTATACAATATGGCACTGTTAATTGTGGTCATTATGCTATACAGTCTATCTCTAAGACTTACTCATCTTTTATAACCAAAACTTTGTACCCTTTGACTAATACCTGTTTCCCTCTCTTCGTAGCTCCTGGAAACCCCCATTATTGTAATAATAAAGTCTGTGTTCCTAGTACTGACAACTCTAAGCCTACTTTGCCCTACCGTATATAAGTGGTATGACGCAGTCATTTGTCTGTCTGTGATCGACTAATACTGCAATAAACATGCCACATCCACTTATTACCAGCTATATGAACTAGGGCAAATCACTAAACCTCATCTACAAGATTAAAAAATAAGATTATTGTGAATATTAAATAAGACCAAACATATGAAAGTTACTTAGCAATTGTAAAGGACTATACAAAATGTAAAATATTGCAGTGGTTGGTGAATCTCAAGAGCTTAGATGATGTATAATCAATTGTCTTACCAAGAGAACATTGTAATGAAATTCTTAAAGCATGAGATATGAGAAGATCTTCTTTTTCTGCTTTAGTGGTTTAGTTTCCTCACACAGAAAAGCTCTAGGAGATGTCCTACAGCTGGAATAGCATTCCATGGTGATAGATAACCAGGCAGGGTTGTCAGATAAAATACAGGACATCAAGTTAAATTTAAATTTCAGATAAACATCAAACAGCATTTGGTAAAATTATGTCCCATTCATTATATATTGGGCATTCTGTATTTTCACTTGCTAAATCTGGCAACTGTCAATAAAATCAATTTTATAGATTTCAGAGAGAGGAAAGGAGGGAGAGAGAGATAGAAACATCAATGATGAGAGAGAATCATTGAACACCC
>NW_006297152.1:3104095-3114043 GCF_000327345.1 Myotis davidii
TTTCTATCAGTTTCTTACCTCACTTTCCAAAATGGTAGCAATTGTACTCCAAAAAGCAAAGATGAAGAAAGCAATGTGTGCATAAGCACTGTTTCTTAAAATAAAGACTCCCCAAAGCTATCATACTACAATTCTGCTTGCATCTTGTGGTCCAGAACTTAGTCACATGGCCACATAGCTGCAAGGGAGCATGGAAAATGTAGTCTTCATTCTTAGCAGCAGTATGCTCACCTAACAGTTCTATCACTGGAAAATTAAGAACTTAATATTGCAGAACTCCTAGGCCCTAATATATGCCTGTTATCACAAGCTTCGTTTTGTAAACATCAGTGTACTTCTCCAAAACAAAGTTCCTTTATTATCACACTTTATTCTTTTTAAAGATTAAAGATACATTATTCTTTTTAAATAGAATAATGTATGTAAACTTACTTTATCACCAGATAAACATTTAAATTCCTTCATAGGCAAGGTCTACAGACAATATCAAAAAAGCCTGTAAACTGTCAAGGTAAGGCTTGAGACAGCAGAGTTAGAGGTGGGTATGGTGGATTGAGGGCGTTCCTTCATGGAGAAATAGGACTTAGCCTTGATGATGGGTAGGATTTGGGAAAATGCAGGGTAGTGAGGAGAACATATGTGGGAGGAGAACAGCTTAAGTAAAGGCACAGAGTTAGAAATAGGTACAGGAGTTGAAGAAATGGAGGCAAGCTAATCAAGACTACAAAAAGAAGCTATTACAGAGAGGATTTCAAGATTCCCATATGCCACTCAAAGCCCCCTCTCCCAGCTTAAAAAATGACATTTCTTAATTTTTTTTTGAACAGCTGATTTTTAACAAGCTAAAAGACAAATTTCTTTTAATTCTGTAACCTTAGTTGAACTACTTAACAAATAGTTATTGATCATCTCTGCTGAGCCCAACACTGGGGATATTAAAATTAATGAGATGTTTGGTCCAGAAAGATGTGTGAACAGTGACAAGATGATGCGGTAAGTGCATCCTGAACATTACTAGTAAAAGCCAAGAACAACTCCTAGTCAACAGTGATAACCAAAAGCATCTCTCTGCATCTCCAAATTTCTTTGGGGATGGGAGATGTCTTCAGAGTGTTTGGATAAAGAAAAGAAGCTTTCTACGCAAGATAAGAATTCCCCCATCTGGGAAAGTGTCTCCAATTCCAGACATCCTAAGAATTCAGAAGCAGTTCTAATAGAGGTTGACTTTCAAAGAAAGAAAGAGTTTTAATACCAAAGTTATTCAGTATTTCTTATTACTTCTTATTCATTCTGCCTTTGTCCTTCATCTCAGGAGTTGAGAGAAAGGGCAAAAAGACCAATCTATAAGCTAGAAACTCCTGGAAAGTAGTGGGATTCATGAAAATTCTGCTTAGAATTTGTATTTGTTTGTTTGATTTTGTTTTGTTGGGTTTTTTTGGTGGTGGTGGTGGTGGGGGGGAGGTTATTTGTAGTGATTCTTACATGCCCTGGACAAAACAGTGTAACAGAATGACACTTTGGAATTGAAGAAAAAGTTTTAGGGTCTAGACCTCTAAAATACATTATTGTAAAATCACATTGATTCATCTAATTCTTAAGAGCTAACTATTTATTATAAACACTGAATTAGAAGTTGTATCTTGTGTCCTCTCAATTTTTCCAGAGTTGGTAAGCTAAAGTCCTTCTCTCCAAACCTCCCTTGTGGATTGTAAACTAGATCAGTTAAGGTACTAGGGGTCCACATTTACGCAGGTTTAATATTTCTGACCACTGGTGGGCTTAGCTTTAAGCACAGTTTCTACAGGCAAAATTACTAATAATTTACCCAAGATTAAAACAGGGTCTATTAGTTATAATAGTAAACCCATAATAAATGTTAGCTCTGTGCCAGGACCTCTTTTGATGCACTATGATCTACAGATGAAAGAGCTGACACCCAGGGAGATTAAAGGAACCACTATTTAAACATCACCACCAATATCTGTGTATCCTATAGACATGGATGAGATACTATTTATCTCGCATTGGCCACAGGGCCCAACACAGACTTTAAAACACGGTGTTCAGGAAGTGGGGAGGAATGGGAGGAAAGAACAAAGAGGTGAGGAAAAGGAACTGGAGAGAAAAACAGAAGGAAGAATTGAACAGGTGAGCATTCTATACGGGACAATAAGATTGGCCTTCAATCTTAGGCAGTTAACTTGAAAATTCTTGCTTTTTATTTCCAAAAGAAGGAAGATGAGAAGAAAGAAGGAAGGAAGAGGGGAATGAGAAAGGGAATCAGAAGCTTATATTCTGTAATGTTGGCTCACATCTCTGTTTCTGTGATTTTTTTTTCTTTATAATTTTCACTTACTTAATTCGTGTCTGTTCTTTGGTTCAGCTGAACTAAGACTCAGAAAGCTTTATGTACTTGACAGAAGAGCTACTGGAGGTGGTGTCAGCAGCTACATCAGCTCAGAGAGAGTGAGGCTGGGGCTGTGAGGCAGGGAGCCAGACAGCCACCCCATTAAACAGGCCCCCTTGATGGCCAATCCTTTCCTCTAACTCACACTGGACAATCTAATCACAGCCTGCTAACATCGAGGGCACTACCAGAGCTTACCCATTTCTCTATGTAATCCTCTGAAAGTCTTTCCTTTTCTTTTTGGTTTTTATTTATTTTTGAGTCTTATTGTAATTTCACAACTTAACCATCATGAATACGTCCCATTTTCCATTTCCTTTAATCAGGCAAGCATTTAGCTCCACTCTTTCATGATGTACATCCAGAAATGCACTGTGTATTTTTAAAAAATATTTTTCAACTTCAGTTCGCATTCAATATAATTTTGTATTAGTTTCAGGTGTAGATGATAGTGGTTAGATAATCATAAACTTTACAAGTGCTCCGCCCCCAATATTTCACGTACCCCCCTGGCACTGTACCAGTTATTATAATATTATTGACTATATTCCCTGTGCTGCACTTTCCATACTCAGGACTATTTTGTGACTACCAATTTGTACTTCTTTTTTTAAAAATATATTTTATTGATTTTTTACAGAGAGAAAGGGAGAGAGGCAGAGAGTTAGAAACATTGATGAGAGACATCGATCAGCTGGCTCCTGCACATCTCCCACTGGGGATGTGCCCGCAACCCAGGTACATGCCCCTGACCGGAATCGAACCCAGGACCCTTCAGTCCGCAGGCCGACGCTCTATCCACTGAGCCAAACTGGTTTCGGCAATTTGTACTTCTTAATCCCTTAACCTTTTTCACTCAGCCCCACCAACTCCCCTCCCCTCTGACAACCATCAGTCAGATCTCTGTATCTATGAGACTAGTTTCTATTTTGTTTGGTGGTTTATTTTATTCTTTAGATTCCACCTATAAGCGAAATCATATATTTGTCTGGAACTTTCAGCCTTTTTTGCTTTACCCACTGGTTTCTGAGATCCTGAATTCTTTCCTTTAAAACTCCATTTAATATACGGCTGTAAAAACCATCTGCTACCATACTCCCTGCCTCATAACCTTCCTTAAGCCCTTTGTCCTCACCACATAACCTTTAAATTTAGTTGATTCGTTTTGATCATAGTGCTAAGGAGGCCAAGGACAAAGGTTAAGTACCAGAAAAAAGCTTATAAACCCTGGACTCACAAACATTAGAGCATGAAAAGAACCCTAACAATGGCTTAGCACAACCCTCTTATTTTACAGATGAGATCATTACGTCTGGAAAGATCGAGTTTGGGAAGAAAAAAGCACTCATCTATACATGGCAAAAGAATGGCCTTTAATCTAAGGCAATTATCTGGAAAATTCTTGCTTGTTACTTCCAGACCTAAGGCAAGAAGGAATGTGGATTACATCACATAATCAGCACCCTCCAGGGGGAGGCCAAGAAACCTCACAGCCCTTTTACTAGTAGGTTCTCTTCCTCTAATTACAAGTACCTTTCTCACTGAAGTATTTGTCCTAATCCTTAACCCTGACTTGCATTTCTTTCTTTTGTCCTTCAGAGGAGAAAAGCCATGAAAAGATCTCAGATAGTAGGCGGAGTGTAGTGTGAGATGCAAGAATCCTAGAGACAGGTGGGGTTCAAGTCCCAGCTCTCAGTCACCTCCTAGCACTCCTACTTCGGGCACATTTCTTAACCTTTCCAAGGCTAAATTCTGTGGCAGGAAAATAGGGGTAACCTTGTAGAGTTTCTGTTAGCATTGGATGAGCAACTCTGAACCAGCCACCCCTGGTTCAGAGCTGCTCATCTTGGCCCGGATTTTTGTAATGTGTCACCAGGCTAGACTATCTCCTTTTTCACAGTGACTTCCTTCCTGGGTGGTAGAAATCTGCTCTCCTTTCCTTATTGATGACTCCAGCTGGCACTCTCTCAATCCATGAGGCCAAAGATGTTCTTACAATAGTGAGCCTCAAAAGGAAGAGTTGGAAATATCAACCTTTTTTTTTTTAAATCCTCATCCAAGGTCATGCTTAGAGAGAGAGAGAGAGAGAGAGAGAGAGAGAGAGAGAGAGAGAGATTAGTTGCCTTCTATATGTGCCCTGTCTGGAGACCCAATCTGTAACTCAGGTATGTGCCCTGACTGGGAATCAAACTTGCAACCTACCACTATATACCAAGAGTGTAGAGGGGGCTGTCATTGTCTGGCCAAATAAAATTGTATTTCACCACCAGAATACATCTGTATTTCATGTGTTTTCTTCATCTTTGTTATATCTTTCTCATAACATGAATCATAAGTATTCAATTCTATTGTATACTCAATTGGGTATTCTTTCTGTTGATTACAATGGAAGCATTTTCATATTGCTACATAACCAGGGATGGTTGTTACTGTGCATTCACACTTCTAAGAGCCAATAAGTGGGTTTTCTTTTTCCCCCAGGAAAAGGTCTGGTCCAAGCTGACCTGATATCTCCAACACAAAAAACACTTTTAAAGAGCAGTTCATCTTGCTGTAAAATATTCCATCATTTCTTTTCATTGGGCATCTCCTCCAAGGTGGTATTAACATTTATAATGTCTTAGGTAATTCTGCAATGGTTACTTCATTTATTCCTCATAATCTCCTTAGGTCAGTACTATTATACCCATTCTGTTTTTTGAGGCCAAATCTTATTTATTTATCTATCTATCTATTTATTTATTTATTTTTGGTTCTCTTATCAGGAGATATTTGATACAACAAATATGTGAGGGAAAGTCACCCTACGAAAACACACAAATGACTCATTCATAATTCCTAAATCCTAGTGGGAGTGAAGTGGGAGGTTTATCAGTGAAATACAGATATTTCAAACTACTGTGGGGATCTCTGCTTCAAAGGGCGGTGCCTTGAGGGGAAAACCTGGAGGAAGAGCACTGATAACCAGGTCAAGGGTGAGTTGCTAGGGAAGTGAAGAGAGCAGAGTAGACACTAGTGTAAAGCCTCTGGCTCAGGGAAGATCACTATTGCTGGAATACCCAGAGGCAGACAAGCAACCCAGCCATTCATTCACTGGGTCTTCAGCAACTATAATGCTCCCTAAGTATCTCAGGGAGGTTGGTTCCAGGACCCCACTCCTCCTAAAGCCCCCATACCAAAATTATACGGATGCTCATATATATAAATGAGATATATAAAATGGTGTAGTAGCCCTGGCCAGTGTGGCTCAGTTGGTTGAGCATCACCCTGAGCACTGAAAAGCCACTGATTCGGTTCCAGTCAGGGCACATACCTTGGTTTGGTTCAATCCCTGGTTGGGGCACCAATAGGAGGCAACAGATCAATGTTTCTCTTTCTTATCGATGTTTCTCTCTCTCCAAAGAACCCTTCTTCTCTCTCCAAAGTCAATAAGAACATAAAAAAAGAAAAAAATGAAATGGTCTAGTATTTGCCTATAACCTAAGCATGTCCTGACCTGCACTTAAGAAAACAAAAACAAAGAAAACACACAAATGTGAATGTCCAATTATGTGTTATCACACCTCCCAAGGACTTTGCCATCATTGCAATTCTTTTGTGTCTTCTGGAAACAATTCTAAAGAGGAAACTTTTCAAGAATATACAACATGTACGTAGGGGTTCGAAGTCAGAGTGGGCACACTAAGAGGGTAAAGAGAAGGGTAGGAGGCAGTGGCAAGTAATGCAGATCTCCAACAAACAGTGGAGCTTTCCATGTTCCTGAAAGAAATGACAAGCCAAACCAGAATCCTGACCAGGTATTTTGAGCCAAGCAAAGTGTCAAAGCACACTCGATGTCCTGCACCTAGTGCGTGTCCCTCTGGTAAGGCCAGGGCACGGTGCTTTCCCCTAAATGATCTCAGGTTCACAGCAGCAACACATGCAACCTTCTGTCAACAAGCAGAGCCGTGAAAATAGCTCTGGCCTTTATGTCCACTGGCCCATGTCCTCAAAACAGTCAATGTGGAACTGGAAGCAAACAAGCACTATGCCAAAATATTAAGTAACAAGCTTTTGACACATTTTAGGACATTCCACATCCTGTGTGTTTTTAAGAGAGAAATCCATGTTTACTCATAAAAATGATTCATTATTTTCCAAGAATAAAAGATAAAATTTTAAATGATATTTTATTTAATAGAATATTTATAACTTTTAAAATATGTGATGATATGGCAATGTTTTATATTAAAAATGGGCTGCTACAAACCAACGGAAAATGTTTAACTATATTTTTTGAAATGGTAAAACCATGACTCATAGAGATATAAAATAAATACTTGTCAAAGATTTTTATTTAACTCATTATTGATTATTTAATTAAATTAATTATTAAATTTAACTCATTATAAATTATTTAATTATTATTAAATTGGGAACCAGGCCAAGTGTTTCAACCCATTTAAAGGAAAAATTAAAAACCACACATTTACCGTATTTGCCGGCGTATAAGATGACTGGGCGTATAAGACGACCCCCTAACATTTCCACTCAAAATACAGAGTTTGTTATATACTCGCCGTATAAGACTACCCCCTCTTCCGCACACCTTCCACACACCAAATAAAAGGTAAAACAATATCAGATTTGATTTTAACATTTTAATTTATATTCAAATGCTTATGACATGCAGGAAAACTGTCACAAGGCTGTATGTAATCAAACATATACATAAAACAGTGCAAGTTTATTACCGGTAAACATACCGGTAATTCACTAAAGAAAACACACTCTATAGACTGGTACCGTAGATGCTTCTCAGGAACACAGGCAAGCAGCCCACAACCTAGAGGGACTGTCAATGATAGAAGATGTATACAAAGCCTGATTTGATTGGTCCCTGCTCCCTGTTTGCCCGCCCTGTCACTATAGCAGTCTGGTCCACCATTGCATCAGCATCACCCTGGGACCTCACTAGTGCGCAAGTGCGAGCTCTTCAACATTCTAACAGGCACCATGATAGCGCAAAATCGCGAATTTTCAATGCATATGTAAAGAAATATACGGTAACCCGAATGTACCACACTCGCAAAATCGCACACAGCCAACCATACACCCAGTATGGTATCGCGATTCGCGATTTTGCGCTATCATACTGGGTGTATGGTCGGCTGTGTGCAATTTTGCGAGTGTGGTAAAATCGCATAACAGCAAAATTGCATAACAGCCGAGCATACACCCAGCAGCGCTGCTGATGCCTGAACGGTATGTGGAATGAAGTGGGCGGGCATCGGGAGGCCACTATGGCACGGGGCAAGCACTATGGGCAGTCTATCTGAAGTGTACCTGGCGTATAAGACGACCCCCCACTTGGAGGCATATTTTTCAGGGCCAAAAAATCGTCTTATACGCCGGCAAATACGGTACATGAATGTTGAAATAAATTTACAAATTGAAACCAAATTGGTTTTTCCTAATAATGGGGATGTGGTTGGGTGGGGTGGGATAGCTCTCCACTGCACAGAAGTCTTTTGCAAGTAGATAAGAATTACTTGCATTTGCAATAATTTTTCAGTGACCTGCAAACTACAGAGTTGAAAAATCACCTAATCAAAGCAATGGTTCATATCCCTATAGCAGTGTTTTAGCAATTTTTTTCCCCATTCCTTCCAAAGCAGACTTTTCAGACATTTTTACTTAATCTTCTCCCCACTCCAAATTAAATGCTAAAGAATAAAATCTTATTGAGCAGAATAGGACTTTGAAGAGCCACAAACCACTGTAATAGCTTAACATTTTCTTTCCACAACCAAGAACCAATGTTTGCCCCTGTTGGGTGACTGAGAATACATGCCCTCTAGGACAAATAACCCCCGAGGGGCTCCAATAGTCCATTGAAAGGATATCTACTAGCCTCTCTATGATGTCACTTTTAAAAAACCACTCTACATATTAAATTACATTTCATATACTATACATGTTCATTATTATATAGTATATTACATATAAAGGGGCTTCAAGGATAGTTTATAAAGGGGTCAGTCAGCACACTATAGCCTGCAAGCCCAATCCAACCTGCCTGTTTTTGTAAATAAAGTTTTACTGGAAAACCGCCACAGAGATCATTTACGAATTGTCTTGTCTATTGCCTACATACCACAACAGCAGAGCTGAGTGGCTGCTACATAGAACACAAGGCTAGAGGAGCCTCAATTATTTACTGTTTCTCTATTTACAGAAAAGTTGGCCAACCTCTCTGGTTTATACTAAATTGCAGATAATAATTATCTCTGGTTAATAAGATAATGAATTATTTTCTTTAAAAGATCTATATTTCCTATAAATGTTTTACTGATGAACAGAACTTACAAATTATTTATTATACATCAATTGTGAACAAGGAACTTGAGGAACAGAGAATAAGACATGGTTCCTGCCTTTTACAACACTTCTAATCTAATGTTGATGAGGTCAAGTGGTGTGTTTGCTAAAGGAAGGTTGTTCTGTACTTTTATTGATGTAAGTTAAAAATAGAAGTAGATAAGGACGGCTAGAGGGAAAAAGGTCGTATTAGTAATTGAGCTGGTCAATGTAAATGTTTAGGTTAAATTTCGGTTCCCGAACCCTTAACTATTAAAGAAAAAGCAGATTTAATAGTTCATCATGACTAAAGTTTTACTTCAAGTTATAAAAATAAACTAAAAGAATGTGCTTGCTATAAATTTCTAGAGAACATTATATTTTCTCTTCATTCAGATTTTAGACTCATTGAGGTTACGAAATTCAAAATTATCCTAAAAGCCACCCTGAGAAGATAATGTAATATTTCAGGACTTAAGCTGCTTTGATTCACATATATCTCTAATCTTTTCCTAGCAAAGTTTAAAGATATTGTAACTTAACAGCAATTCAAGATTATGTGTGGCATTCCAGTCTGTTCATTCTTTCCAGCTCCCAGAAAAATGCTTTCCCACTGACCTTCCCTGAATGATAGTACCTTAGTTCCCTTAGAAGCTAAGCTGTATTTAAGACCTAGGCAAAAGATTTTTCTCATTGCTCAATTCTAAGAATTTTAGAGCAGGGCCTTCCAATCCAGTGTGTTTACAGAATAAGAATTTTACCTATTTGGAAGATAAATACATAAATAAATTAGTGAGTCTTTGGTGGGATAAAACATTTTTTTTGTTCAAGAATCTCCAGGAAGTAACTATAATATTATTAACATTACTTCCAAATTAATTCAATAATCATTTGAACACCTAACATATTAATTAGCCTTTCCCAATCATGCTGTCATGATGTACTAATGTGTGCCAATCAATTGTGAGGTGTATTGCCAGTAATCTGTCACTAATAAAGTTTCAGGCTTCCAGAAATTAAAACTGACTCTATAATGGCCACTCTCATTCATCTGTTTTCTAAATGGGCAAATAAGACATGAAGGCCAATGATGTGGACAGTCACATAGGAGGTATCAGCAGCTGAGAACAACATCTCTCATTTGTACCATGGTGTAAAATGGGGTCCACACTTATAGCCAAAAGGAGAGAATCAGTGGGAAA
>NW_006297152.1:3114088-3115752 GCF_000327345.1 Myotis davidii
AAGGGGGAGGGGAATATGGAGGAGGACTGAGGGCAGTGGTAAAGGAGAAGAAAAACAACATTGTCAGGAGTGAGAAAGAAGGAGGAGCCCAAATGAAACAAAGAAAGAACAATCAACCCTATAATTATTGCTCAGTGGTTAGAGCATCAACCTGCAGACTGAAGAGTTGCAGGTTCAATTCCAGACAAGGGCATGTACTTCCTCAGTTGCAGGCTCAATCCTTGACCCTGGTTGGGGCATGTGCGGGAGGCAACCACTGGATGTGTCTCTTTCACATCAATGTAGCTCTCTTGTAGCTCTCTGTCTCTCCCCTTCCTTTCTACTCTCTGGAAAAAATATCCTCAGGTGAAGATTAACAAAAGAAAGAACAGCCAGGAAACAGGACAGACCAGGGCAATGGAACAAAGTCCAGAAAAAGAAGGGGTGGGGGGCAGGTTCAATTGATGCTGAGGAATTAGGTAACATTGGTGACATGAGACAATTGAATGTCCCTGGGAAACCTCAGTATGGGCAGAAGGCTGACATGAAAGCCTGGATTGAGGAAAGAGTTAAAGCAGAGTAAATACAAAGAACATCTGTATACTCTTCCTTACTGAAGTTTGGACTTGCTGGGAAAGAGGAAGATAGAATGGTGGTAAGAGAGGACACTGGGTAGAGGCAGACACTTTGAAGGACTGGAGAGAGCTGAGCATGTGTATGAGTTCAACTTATCTGATAAGTTGAAAGTATCGGATAGAGAGGAAATGACCAATAGGACAGAAGGAGTAGGATCAAAGGATTGGTCTTGAACAGGAAAGGCACACCTCTTCCGCATAAACTGGGGCAGGAGGTAAGGGTGAGTGCATTTGGAGGTCAACTTGTTGTGGATAGAAAGCCACACCCTACAGACCTGCTCTCTCATTCCAGGAGGGGCAGAACCATCAAGCGAGTGGGAAGGGGTCAGGGTGGAACATGGATGGCTGTTGTTTAAAGTGGGAGAGGAGGATGAACAGAAACAGGTAAAATCATTGCTCCACCGGGAGCCACTTGAGGCCCTGACTGAGAGGAGAGCCAGAGAAAAAGGGGAATAGGATCTCAGGCACACTCTTAGGCAGTGGACACATTTTCCAGAAAAAAGAATGGGAGGAATGAGTAAAGACATCTGAGAGAAAATGGCCATAGAAGTAAAAAACAAACAAACAAACAACAACAAAAACTGCATTGCTGTAGAAGCTGTGGTAAGGAACACTTAAAAGGACTAAATGGCCAGCCAGTGTAGCTCAGCGGCTGAGCCCTGACCCAGGAACCAAGAAGCCACCAGTTTTAATATGCTTAATGAAAGCATATTTAAAAAAAAGGGGGGGGGATAAAATGGGGTCTGGCTGGTATGGCTCCGTGGTTGAGCATCAACCATAGTTATTGGCCTATTGAGATTTTTAGATTCTACCTGGTTGAGTTTTGGAAGGTTGTATTTTTCTAGGAATATATCCATTTCCTCTAGGTTGTCTAATTTGTTGGAATAGAGTTGTTCATAGTATTTTTTAACAATCCTTTGTATTTCTATGGGGTCTATTGTTATTTTGCCTCTTTCATTTCTGATTTTGTTTATTTAGGTCCTCTCTCTTTGCTTCTACGTGAGCCTGGTTAGAGGTTCACCAATCTTCTTTATCCTTTCAACGAAGCAG
>NW_006297152.1:3116460-3119956 GCF_000327345.1 Myotis davidii
TCCATTCAGCCACTCGATGTCTTTTGATTGGAGCATTTAGTCCATTTACATTTAAAGTTATTATTGATAGGTACTTGTTTGTAGCCATTTTTATATTTTGTGCCTGTGTTCTTCTTCCCTTTTTATTTCTTCTTTTTACACCAGTCCTTTTAGCATTTCTTGTATTGCTGGCTTGGTAGTGATAAACTCCCTTAGTTTTTTTGTTGTTGTTGTTTATTTATTTATTTATTTATTTAATCTATGAAGCTCCTTATTTCCCCTTCAATTTTGAATGAGAGCCTTGTTGGATAGAATATTCTTGGGTTCAGTCCCTTGCTTTGCACCACTTTGTAAATTTCCTTTCTGGCCTGGTGTGTTTCTGTTGAGAAATCATTTGATAAGCTAATGGGAGACCCCTTGTACGTAGCTTTCTTTCTCTCTGTTGCAGCCTTTAAGATTCTATCTTTGTCCTGAATGTTTGCCATTGTAATTACGATGTGTCTTGGTGTGGTTCTTTTTAGGTTCATCTTATTTGGGACTCTCTGTGCTTGTGTGACTTTTTTCTTCTCCACATCAGGGAAGTTTTCTGACATTATTTCTTAAAATAGGTTTTCTAACCCTTGTTCCTCTTCCTGTCATTCGGGTACCCCTATTATTAATATGTTGCTTTGTTTCATGTTTTCCCAAAGGTCGCTTAGGATCCCCTCCTGTCTTTTAATTTTTTTCTCCAATTGCAGTTGTTTGGGTGTGTTTTGCTTTTCTGTCTTCTAATTATGTCCTCTGCTTCTACTACTCTACTATTGAAACTTTTCATGGTGTTTTTTATTGCACCTATATCACTCCTTATTTCTTCTTGATTCTTACATAAGTTGATTGTTTCATCCATCTGGTTTATGAACTCTATGACCCTTATTCTGAATTCTTTTTCTGACATATTGCCTGCCTCTGTTTCACTTAGCTGCTTTTCTGGCAATTCCTACTTTTGTTTACTTTGGAGGTTTCTTTGTCTCCCCATTTTTGCTCTCACCAAAGGATCTAGGTGTCAAGTTGTGCAGAGGCTGCTCCTCGGGCAGCAGTGGCTCCTTGGGGGGAGGCTGCTCCTTGGGTGGTCGCAGCAGTGGCTGCTCCTCAGTTGGCAGCAGCTCCTCTGGTGGGTGCTGCTCACAGCAGTGGTGGCTCTGCTGGTTGGCGGGGGCATGCTGTTCGCACAGCTGCTGCTCCGCGTACAGGGGCAGGCTGTTCGTGCGGCTGCTGCTCCTCAGACGGCCACTAAAATTCTTTGATAGCCCTGGAAGATGAACTCCCCAGACAAACTGACACCAGCAGTTGCCATCTCAGAAGTCTGAACAGGAATAAATGGGAAAATTATGTTAAGCTGATTACTGTGGTCCTCATTCACCTGCAAGTTTTGGGGACAAAATACAGTCTTTGGTGATCAGCTTGACTTCTCTTTCTGCTTTGGGATCTGTGGTTAATTTAGCGAAACACATATTTCTGCCACTCAAGACCCAGGTAAGGCTTAGGTCAAGTTATAAACACGAGATTTTTATCACATGCTGACAGAAGGAAAAAACACATCTGGAAAATGTCATTATCAGAAGAAAACTGTGTTTTGCTTTGGGCTCTTTGGCTTAAGGTTTTTGTCACATTTTAAAAATCACTAAGGAGCTAAAAAGTTTGTGACTAATAGTTAGTAAGGTAATTAAATTGTATGCAGGCCAAAATAAATAAAATGCATTTACTAGTAAGATTGCATTACACTTTATGATTTTGTCTAAATATCCCGAAGTGCAGATTCTCAAACTCTTGATATAAAATCAGTGGGTCTTTGGGATAGAGCCATCTTCCTATTTTGCTGCTGTTTTATATACTTGGGAGCAAGTAATTGAACCTATTGAATCTCATTTCCTTCATATGTAAAGGAGATACTTGTCTTTATATCTGAACACTCACACCTTTGTTGCCCACAATAGGCAATGGACATTTCTCCCTTGTCTTCATAGAGCTTCGCATATTCTAAAGGGAATACTACCAAAATAGCATTTCCATTTCTTAAGCATTGATAAACTTTGGCACACAGAGATTAGCTATGGGCTTCAAAATAAGACTGTGGAAAAATTAAATTATATCAAAAAATGACATGGGATACACAACAGACTCTTAATGTTGGTCACTTTAGGTGAAGGTGGGGACAAGATGGAAGCTGGAAGATTTAAATGTTATTTTAATACATTTGTCATCACCCTGAAAATGCACTGTGTTTTGTAAATTTTGGAAGGGTTTTCCTAAATATTTTAAAATAAATTTAAATAGGTCGTGTCTCTTTACTCCTTTTCATGCAAATTAATACATTGTTAATTCTGCATTTTAGAAACCATAAATAAAGATAACTTTCTATAAACCCCTATTAGCTTAAGTGGGGCAGCTTCAAACTGGAAGATGTATCTAAAACTATCAAACGTAATATGTGGCTATCACATATTTCCTCACATCTAGTGAATGTCCTGGACTGTCACCAAAAAAAATCTGGTCTGGGTGAAATGATGCTTACTAAGGACAAAGACAATCTTTCATACCAGTCTTACATAAGCATCACATTGACAGCCAATCTTCCAAGCGATCCTTGTCTCATGCTATTCTCTGCTGAAGACAAGAACAATGCAGACACTGCTAGAAGAGGAATGAGTCACAGGCAACACCTGCCACAGGCATTATCTTCAAGGTAAATGCTTGCCTGACACAGGGCCACAGAGTCCTAAAATAGTGTGAGCTTGTTACACAGTACCCAGAATAATTACTCAAGAAATAGCTCCTTCTAAAGGGACAAATTACCTCATCAACATAAAATGACACTGTCGTGATACTGTTCGATAATGCCTTTAAAGAAAAATAATTTCCTGGTGATCACCCTGATATGAAAATTATAAATTAAAATTAGATCAGCCAAAGGAAGCCAAGAATTGTTTTCTAAACGTCTCTTCTCAGTTCAGGCCTACATTTTCATTTTTGTCTTTTAAATATATATTTTTATTGATTTTAGAGAGTAAGGGAGAGGGAGAGAGAGTAAGAAACATCAATGATGAGAGAGAATCATTGATCAGCTGCCTCCTGCACATCCCCCACTGGGGATGGAGCTGCAACCTGGGCATGTGCCCTCACCAGGTATCTACCCTTGACCTCCTGGTTCATAGGTCGAGGCTCAACCACTGAGCCACACCTGCTGGACCTCTTCTACGTTTGGAAGTCACTCCCACAGAGGGACCATCATAGGAGCTGGTCAAGAGAATCCATGGCAATCAGGTGCCTAAGAAAAACCAGAAAGGCTACAGGCTTCCTGTGTGGAGGGGCCAGGAGAAGCAGCTGGAAAGAGACGTCCTGTCACAGAGCACATGGAAGGGATGGCTGAGCACCAAACTTTAAACACAGGCCCTGATCAATCATGCCAAAGTTCACCAGGTCTACAAGTCTCCCAGAGTTGCCATAACAAATCGCCACAAAATGGGAAGCTTAAAACAGC
>NW_006297152.1:3119997-3120636 GCF_000327345.1 Myotis davidii
TCTGAAAGCCGTGTGAGCAGGGTTGGATCCTTCTGGAGATTCTGAAGGCAGGGCCTGTCTCCTAGTTTCTGGAGGTTGCCATGGGTATAGACCAGCGATTTCCAACAGGTGAGCCCCAAGAATTTTTAAAACGGGCCATACCCGACTAGTCAGCCCCACTGACCTTTTCCCTTTGATTATCAAATTAAAAACTGGCAGCAGCCAACACAATAGCTGTCTGGTGTGAATGAATCAAAATTCTAGCTTTTTTTGTTTGCAAAAAACGTGTTTAGTTTTTAGTGCCGCAGAACTTTAGTAATTGGCTCATGTGTGCCAGGTGAAACCTCAAGTTGACACCAGCTGATGCAGGACCAGGAAGGGGCAGCTGCCCCGCATGCCAAGCGGGGGCTCCACGGAGCGTGGACCAGGCGCCCACCCTAGGCTCTGGCCCGGAGTGGAGAGGGGAGAAACGAGGAGGAGAAAGAGGAGCTGGAGGGAGCCGGCGGGAGTGGAAGGAGGAAGACGGGAGGGGAGCGGGCAAGGCGAGAGGAGCTGAAGCAGAGGAAGGAGAGGCAGAGGCGGGCGGGGAAGGGGAGGAAAGGGAAAGCAAAGAAAAAGGCGGCGGCAGAGAACGGTCCCGCCCGTCTGATGCTCATCTTC
>NW_006297152.1:3120793-3121407 GCF_000327345.1 Myotis davidii
CTGCCCGCCCGCCCTCCCTCCCGGCTGCTGAGCCCCGGCTGAGCCTAGAGGTTGGTTGGCCGAGACAAGAGGGACCATGGCGTCTGAGTCCCAGGCCCAGACCGCCGCCAGCAGCCTCGCCCGCCAAGGGACGGCGAAGAAAGTGCACGAGGTGAAGGACCACAAATTCGCCGCCCACTTCTTCAAGCAGCCCACCTTCTGCAGCCACTGCGCCGGCTTCATCTGGGGCTTTGGGAAACAAGGCTACCAGTGCCAGCTGTGCCGCTTTGTGGTTCACAAGAGGTGCCACGAACTTGTTGCTCTTCCCTGTCGGGGCGCAGGCCAGGGGCCCGACACCGCGGACCCCAAGAACAAGCACAAGTTTAAAGTCCACAGTTACCGAAGGCCCACCTACTGTCAGCACTGTGGGTCGCTGCTGTACGGCCTTATCCGTCAAGGGATGAAATGTGAGGCCTGCTCTATGAATGTGCACAGGCGATGCGAGGCGAAGGTCCCCAGCCTCTGTGGGGTGGACCACACTAAGAAGAGGAGCAGCTCTACCAGAAGCTGAGGTCACCGGTGAAAAGCTCAGGGTCACAGGTATCCAGGCTCAAGGTGACCTGGCTTCTCTTTCT
>NW_006297152.1:3121462-3133603 GCF_000327345.1 Myotis davidii
CCCTGGATTCTTTCCAGGGGCCTCAGTCGTCCCTCCACTTTGATTTGAGTGACTCCTGCCATTCTTAAGATGGACTCTGAATGCCTGCATCTCTGGGAAGGGGAGAAACAAATGATTTCTTTCAATATTTTCCCATGAGTGCCCTGGATGTGTGGCCCAGTTGGTTGAGCGTTGTCTCATGCATCAAGAGGTAGTTTGATTCCCAGGCTGGGCACATGCCTGGGTTGTGGACTTGATCCCCAGTCGGAGGACCATCGATGTTTCTCTCCCTTCCTCTCTCTCGCAAATCAATTTAAAAAAAAAGAGAGAGAGAGATTACCCCATGAGCATATAGGGACATTGACACTGACTGAGTAGATCATTCTTGGGCAGGATTTTAATTGCTTCTAATTATAGGATTATCACTTAGGCACTAGATTAATTACCATGAAATTATTGCAAAGAACTTGATCTTCTTCTAGAAAGTAAATGCATTAGCCAAGTGAGGAATCTCTTAGAAGCTTGCAAACAACTTTTAAATCACTAATGTGGAAACTTTCTTTTAACTCTTTGATGGGGGAGATGTTAAAGGGATCAGGAGGGAAGTGGAAACAAAGAGCAGATCAATGCCCCTTTTGTTTCCCCCCAAAAGGTTGGAAAACTTGAGCATTCCGTGTTTGGGAATCACTTGGTGCCCCAATGGAAAATGTCCCCCAAATAGTCCTGGCTGGTGTGGCTCAATTGATTGGGCTTCCTCCTGTGCATGTTGCCAGTTCAATTCCCAGTAGGGCCAGCTGCCTGGGATTGGGGTCTAGATCCCCAGTGATTGTTTTGCTCTCAAAACAATGTTTCTCTCTCCCTTTTCCATTCTTCTCTCTTTAAAAATTTAAAGAAAAGAAAATTTAAAAAGAAGAAAAGAAAATGTTGCCAAATAAAGGCAAAAGTGTTTCCTCTGAAATTAAAAAAGAAAAAAGTTACTTTCAGTCTGTAGCTTGTCTTCTCAGTCTCTTGATTTTCTCTTGAGCATATAGAAAAATAATTCTATAAAATTATACAAAATAAATAATGGCAAGTTGAATAATGTAATAGAGAAAATACCCATTTGTAATAAAGGTGAAATAGAAAACAAGATAGATGCATTGGGGGGAAAAAATGGACACATATGTAATACCCTTTGTAATAAAAAATAAAATAAAAAAAAAATAATAATAAATAAATAAATAAAAGATAGATGCATTGTCTAAGGGTTTAACTGCTGTAATTTTAAGACTCAAATATAATTTAAAAAACTAAAGGTTTTATTTCATTTTAGTCATAGGAAAAATTATCATGATTTTTCTTAACACCTTGAGAAACATTTCCTCTAGTGCCTTAGACCTGGCCAGTGCCAAGTTGTATAATGCGTCATATGGCCTTGGAATGGGTACTTGGGTAAACTGTTCTATGTAAATAGAAGCACCAGGTGGGAGGTGGGGGTAGATGGGGGAGAGACACAGTCATGAAAAAAAAAGGATTAAGCAATCTGTATCTTTGCTCTGCCTCCCTAAGAAACTCTGTGACAAAGTGCAAATGATATCCATTCTAGGTCCATTCCCAACTCTGCCTCAAGGCTGTGTGACCTTGAGCAAATTAATTATTTGTGCATTTATAAAATGAGGGCAAAAATAAGGCTGTTGTATGAATAAGGTTAGCAGATATAACGCACTTAGAGGAGTTCTTGTCATATGTTATTTTTATAGTGCTATTTGTGAGGATCTGATTGTTAGCTGTGAAACAGCACTAGACGTTACTGGAGATTGGCCCTTGGTTCAGCAATCTTGGTACTTGAATTTGGCAAAGGAAGAGTCCAGAGCCAAGGAACCCATATTGAAGGAGAAAGTTTATTTAGAAATTCACAAAGGTAGAAGAAGTGAGCCAGCTGGGCTGCGTGGACTTGGGAAATAAGTTACAGAGGCAAAGAAGGGGCCTTGGAGCTCTGGAGAAAGAAAGGCAAAGAAAACACATCTAGGAGAAGGAGAGGGGGAAAGGCACCAGCCTTTCCAGAGAAGGAGGGAGAGAGAGGGAGCAAGAGCACACTGGGTCCTTCATCTTGAGGATTTTTAAAGGTGGGGATTTTATGGGAGGGAGTCTTGGGGAACGATCTCAATCGAATATTCATTAGCTTTCCAGGGGTATCCTTTTAGGGTCTTGGCCTCTACTGATTGGTCTATTTTCTGGCCCCCTTGTTCCTCCTTGAAGGGTCTATCACATGACTAGCAACATGCTAGAGGAGGAAAGATCAAGGGAGGGTCCAAATCACATGACCGGCAATATAAAAGATCAAGAGATCTAGCAATATGCTAGGAGAGGAAAGATCACCCTGGGGGCAAGTTCCCACCCTATAACACTCGCTTCCTAGTTTTGCCCGTTGCTAGGCACCCCAGGAATTCTGCCCTGGTGACATTCCATACATGGCCTATCATTCTATTGTTCCTATGCTACTGCCTACGGCATAATGATACATTTGTAATCTTTGAGAGCTGGACAAGTTGATATTATGTCAGTAATAAAGAGGATAATGATATCTTCTTCAAATCAGATTATTTGGTACTTGACAAGGATTTATGGGGCTCTTCTGATATATTTGCTCAAATTTAAAATAAGCTATCCTATATAATAAAAGGATAATATGCAAATTGACCCTAACAGCAGAATGACTGGGAATGACTGGTCACTATGACACACACTGACCACCAGGGGGCAGAAGCTCAATGCAGGAGATGCCATCTGGTGGTCAGTGTGCTCCCACAGGGGGAGCTCTGCTCAGCCACAAGCCAGGCTGATGGCTGCCAGCACAGTGGTGGTGGTGGGAGCCTCTCCTGCCTCCTCAGCAGCACTAAGCATGTTTGACTGCAGCTTAGGCCTGCTCCCCGCTGGCAAGTGGACATCCCCCGAGGGCTCCTGACTGCCAGAGGGATGTCTGACTGCCAGCTTAGGCCCGATCCCCTGGGGAGTGGGCCTAAGCTAGCAGGTGGACATCCCCTGAGGGGTCCCAGACTGTGAGAGGGCACAAGCTGGGCTGAGGGACCCCCTGCCCCAAGTGCACAAATCCCCCCTGAGTGCACAAATTTTTGTGCACTGAGCCTCTAGTAGAAGATAAACTGCTATGTGAAATTCATGTAACAGTATTTTTAAAATTTTAAATAATTTAACATCTTATATTAGTAAAGATTTGTATTGACTCATTATATTGGAATCTTGGGAGTCTTTCTAAATGCTCTCTAAATTTGTCATACTTGAGTAAAGAATCCTATTAGATTAATAACAAGAATCCAGGGCTCAAATTCCATCTTTGTTATAAAGAAACTGAATGTCTTTAGGCAAATCATTTAGCCTCTCAAAGCCTCAATCTCCTTATCCATAAAATTACCAGGTAGGAGCAGATACTCTCTAACATTAATTATAAAATTTATAATTATAACTTATAACATTAATTATAAAATTCCATGGGTTGTATGGATTAGGATAAACATCACTGTTCTTTATTCTTCTGAGATAGATTTTATGACTTACCTCAAGTCATACATTTGGAATTTGAAACAGAAAACAAGAAAACCCTACCATTTGCCTGACTCTCAGACTGAACTTTCACTTCAGTGAATTTCAAACTTTTCAAATCAAAATGCCATAGAATCCTTCCACTATGTAAAAATAATAGAAAATAAAGACAGTTAAAGAAAAACAGACTCCATAATTCTCAGCAAACTGATACCACCTGAAAATACATGTTCAGTTTTAATCTCAGGAAAAAAATATACCTCTACTAACTTGGTGGAAGCAAAGATTGGAAACATTTCTGAAGGTAGATAAAGCCAAGTCATCTATTCATTTAGCCTGAAACTGACAAACTACTTGTGCTACTGCCCTCATGGATCTCAAGTCTGCCCAGTTTGAAAAAACTGCAATGACCAGTAGTACCTGATACCATCTGTACCCCACCAATGTAATAATGCTGCCTGGCAAAGGACAGCAGGAGGGATAGCAGGTTGTCAGATGAGAAAAATGAAGATAAAACACTTTAAAGTCTATCATTTTCTTACTAGTTAAACTAAAACCAGACAAAGTAGCCTGCAAGATAAAGAATACTACCGGAGATTTTTTAAAAGGCACTCCAGCCCTGGCCATTGTGACTCAGTTGGTTGGGCATTGTCCCATGCATGGAAAGTTTGCCAGTTTGATTCCAGGTCAGGGCACATGCCCCGGCTGCAGATTCAATCCCTGGTAGGGCTGCTCTCACATGGATGTTTCTCTCTCCCTCTCCCTTCCTCACCCTCTAAAAACAAACAAACACAAAATAATAAAAAATATCTTTTAAAAAAAGGTACTCCATAATCATATAGGGGTCCATTCATTAAGAACAAACAGCATTTTTAAATGTGTGCACCTAATAATAGAGCTTCAAAATACATGAAGCAAAAACCTGACAGAACTGAAGAGAAAAAGACAAATATACAGACAGACTTGGGTCATACCTTAGAGTTGGCATATACCTTCTTTATTCACTCATTATATTAATGTATCAAATAAAGAAAATCAATAAGGATATTAAAGATTTGACCAAAACTAACATCAGGTTTGTGTTACATTGAACAATCAACTTGATCTATGTATAAAACACTTCCCATCCCCAGTGGGGAGTGTGCAAGAGGCAGCTGATTGATGTTTCTCTCTCATGGATGTTTCTAACTCTCTATCCCTATCCCTTCCTCTCTGTAAAAAAAATCAATAAAATATATTTTTAAAAAACACTTCTATTCTAATGCAGATGGAGCAATATCTAGAAGGCCCAAATGATATGGCATAAATCAAATCTCAAAAATTTCAAAGAAGTTAATGATAAAGAACATTTCTCTGACTACAACAAATTAAATTAAAAATTAGCTCCCAATAGATATAGAAAGAACTCCAGTATTTGGAAATCAACAAACCTACTTCTATATAACCCGTAAGTCAAAGAAACAATTAAATATAAATTAGAAAATATCTCAAGCAAAAGATAATGAAGTCAAAAATTGTGGGACGTAGCTAAAATTGCGCTTAGAGGACTATTTCTAGCTTTGGTTGATTATATTAGAAAAGAAGAAATATTTAAAAATAATGATCTAAGTGTCTACATAAAGAATCTAGAAAAAGACCAGCTAATGAAATTCAAATCAATTAAAAGAAATCATAAAAGAACGAATAACAATGAAATGACAAACAGGCAAAAGATACAAAAACTAGATCTTTGAAAAGATTTTTAAAAAGTGATAAACTCGCCCAGGCGGCATGGAATCGACCTATGAACCAAGAGGTTATGATTCGATTCCCTGGTTGTGGGCTTTATCCCCAGTGGGGGACATGCAGGAGGCAGCCAATCAATGATTCTCTCTCACCATTGTTTCTATCTCTCTCTCCCGTTCCCTTCCTCTCTGAAATCAATAAAAATATATTTTTTAAAAATAAATTATTCAGAAACAAATTTTACAAAAAATGTGGGACACTTTTATAATGACAACTATAGAAAATTGCTGAGAGAATTTAAAACCTAAGTAAATGAAGAAACATATAATGTTCATGTATGGGAACACTCAATTTTGTTAATATGGCAATTTTCCCAAAAATTTATTTATGGATTTAAAGTAATCACATGCAAAACCTCACAGGTTTTTTTAAAAGGTGAAATTAACATGCTATTTCTAAAAATTTCTATGAAAATAAAAGTGTTGAAAATAATCAAAACATTCTTTAAAAAGAAAAACAAAATTAAAGTACTTATTCCATCTGATTCCAAGGTTTACTATAACCTACAGTAACTGAGATGGTATAATAGTGTCCAGATATTCAAACACATCAGTGGAATAGAAGAATCCAAAAATAGATCCATACTAGATAAAAACAACAACAACAAAAACTGAATGTCGACAAAAGTGGCAATGCAATTGTAAAGGGGAAAATGTCTTTTTGATAAATGGTACTAGGGAAAATGTATTTCTATAATGAAGAGAAAAGTCTGAATCACTTTTATGCATTAAAACACATTAAGAAGATGAATAAATAATCCAGAAACTGAGAAAATATTTGTGACCTATGCAACTGGTAAAGGACTTATGTCTAGAATATATGAAGAGCAACCACAAATCAACAATAGAGATAACCCAATTTTTCATATAGGCAAACTTGAAAATACACTAAAAAGGTAAGGAAACAAGACACCTCAATGGCCAAGAAGCACATGAAAAGTTACTAAATATCATTAGTCATCAGGGAAATTTAAATCAGAATCACGAAAAGATACTATTACATGACATTCAAATGATTAAAATTTAAAAACTGACAATATAAATATTGGCAAGGATGTTAAACAATTAGAACTTCCATATTACTGGTGGAAGAGAAAAATGCAGCAACCACTTTGGAAAACCACTTTTGGGTTTTTAATAAATTATACCTATCCCTACTTTATGACCCAATAATTCTACTCCTAGGAATTAATTCAGGACAAGTGAAAATATGTTCACACAAAGACTTTTATAAGAATGTGCACAGCAACTTCATTCATAATAACTAAAAACTGGGAACTAAAATATCCATCAACAGGAGAATGGTCAAACAAATCGTGGTATAATCATAAAATGGAGTGCTGGAGAGAACAATAAAGAAAAATAAACTACTGATACCCATAACAACATCAATGAATCTTAACTATCTCAAAAACAGTTTGTTGAGCAAAAGAATCCAGACATAAGAGAGTAATCCATTTATAGAAAGTTCAAGAATAGGTCCTGTCAGGTAGCTCAGTTGGTTAGAGCATCATACAGATACAAACAACAAATCAATGTTCCTCTCTCTCTCTCTCTCTCTCTCTCTCCTCTCTCTCTCTTCTTGAGTTCTCTAAAATCAATCAATAAAAATAAAGAGAATAGGTTACACTAAACTATAGTAATAAAAAAAAGACAGATAAGGAAATTTTATAAGCCATGGAAATGTTCTATATCTTCATTGGGATGTTGGTCACACAGGTGGATATATTTGTCAAAACCCATCAAAATGTACAGTTATGACCTGTGCACTTTATACATTAATAAATAAAAAGCTAGTATTTTCAAATACATGATTTGTTCTGAAAGACAAAGTAGGCAGGTCCTACTTTTATGAAAAGAATTATGAAATAGATACATTAAGAGGTAATTAGTCAGAGTGCAAGATAATTTTGCTCTGGATACTTGCTTGGGCGTTCCGTTAAATAACAAATCCTTTACTACACAGATTAGATTTACAAATACATAGTTTAAAATAGCTTTTGGGGAACATGTATGTTGTATAGAATCAGCTCAAAAATAAAATGTCTCAGCCATCTTGCTTCTAAAGAATCTCTCAGGTATTTGATTTAGTCCCAAAAGCATAAGTTAACTGAAATTATTTTCAAAGAAAACAGTCCTCATAGTAAGCATGTCACAACTGGGGAGCTACCTCTCTAAGTTTTCTTATAACACAAGGGGGAAGAACATGTTGCAGAGAATCAAAAGAAGAGAATCACAAGAAACTTTTGCATTTACAAGCCAATCTGGCTACATATGACATTTTCCTGCATGGGCAAGCATCTCCATTTTTATCTTGACATATCTATTGCTATCTTTCTAAAAGCTGCTTTTGCACATTAGAAATTGCCATTTCACATATAGCAAAACACTTAAAGTCTCCTTCACACATACAAAAATAGTCATATGATCGCTGAAAATTTAGTTATATTTTTATCATTGCTGAGAACTGGTCAAATGAAATTATGTAAGTTTATTTGAGCCTTATACATTATCTTATTAACTGGCTACGATAAATATGATTAGACATGATATATAGTATAACCAAGATGTTTCCAATTACTTTCTTTGTCAATGGCCTTCTCACTAAAGTCTAGTCACACCATTATTTACATAACAATAGAAAATAGAGTCAAAAAGCTGTAGTCATTTGGCTACTTGAGGCAATGCCTTAGTAACAGACAGACACCGATCTTACCAATGCTCCCCCCCTCAAAAATCAGTGAGATGAGTGGCACTACTCCTTGGTTTCAGTACAACTCACAACTGCCATTAGTTCTCCCTCTGCTGCCATGGCCAAGGTTGAGCAAAAAGGAGAAGGAAATCAACAGGAGATTCATGAACCTTCCAATAGTGCTGGGCTGGGTTTGATCTGTGGTACCACCCCCCAACAACCTTGTCATTCACTCTATACTTAGCAAAGATTATTGGGTGGGGAACAGAGGAAGCAATTGAACTCACTGCAGTGGGGCACTAAGTTACAAAATTAGTTAATGTGTGCATTTGGTATTCACCTGGTCCATCTGGAGCCATCTCCAACTTAGTTACTGGAGAACCTAGGAACACTTTGTAGAAATTTCACTGTTAAAACCACTGTCGCCCGTTTAGCCTAAACTCTAAAAAAGAAGCTATGGAATACTTCAGAGCAGGACCTAGCATACAGCAGACCATCAATATGTATTTACTGAGTGAATGAATGAATGATGCAGGGCTCTAGTATATTGCCGAGCAGCTCAAATACTTACGTATCAAGTTAAGCATTATTTATTGGTTCCATCTGAACAAGTATATTTACATAAAATAACAAGAAGAGCTTGTTATCAAGATTTTGCTGCATAGCTGGTGGAACAGGGACACTATTTTGAAAATATTGCACAAGCATCCTTGCCTTGGTGCTCCTCACCCAGTAATTAACATTCATTTAACATTTTCAGAGGAATAAAGAACAAAGAAGTTATTGTTCAGCTTTAACTTGCAAATTATATTTGTTAGTTCCATTTTTAGTTTTGATCACCAGGTTTTGTTGAGAAGAAATAGAATTTTGCAAACTCAAAAGACTTTTCTTGAAATACACCAGAGCCAGGAAGATAAAATCGGGAAATGAAGCCAGAAAGAACTCGGGATATGATGTGGGAGATGACTTAACACCCAAATCAGAGGGAGAAAAGAAAAATAAATTTCACTGGGGGAGCTGGAGATGAGAAATGAGAGAAATAAAGGAAGTAGTTCTGGCTTGGGTATCCCAACTGTCCTCTAAGGGTCAAAACTCCAGGTAGGAATGTAAGTAGGAATAAAAACACCCTAGGGAAATCCAAGCACAGAGGGACTTCTTTCTCATTTCTCAAAAAACTCGCCTTTAAAAATGCAAACTCCTTGAAGAAGACTAGCGTTTGACATGCACGGAACGGTCGCAGGTGGTACCTCTCACCATAGTACATAGAGAGCAAACAGATGGAAATCCTGGGCATCGAAGTCAAGCATCCTGGAGGCAGGGTGGAGGACCACAATGAGCAGGAACTTTGTGTCTAGTTCAGCCGTGGGTAAACTACGGCCCGCGGGCCAGATCCAGCCGGTTTGAAATTAAAAAAACTAAAAAAAAAAAAAAAAAAAAAAGACCGTACCCTTTTATGTAATGATGTTTACTTTGAATTTATATTAGTTCACACAAACACTGCATCCATGCTTTTGTTCCGGCCCTCCGGTCCAGTTTCAGAACCTATTGTGGCCCTCGAGTCAAAAAGTTTGCCCACCCCTGGTCTAGAGGCTGTAGCAGGACCTAAATTCTTCAGGGGAAGATAACAGTTTGATGCTCAAAACCAGGCAGGACCAGCCATACTTCAATGCCCACCAGCTCAAGCCACCCAGGGACAAAAAGACACAGTACAGTCCTAACACCATCCTGCCCCCATGATGATCTACACTTTCTCTCTGTATCCAGTTCCATTAGGGAAGGAAAGGAGAGCAGCATGAGACCCCATAAAGAGGGAAGACAGCTTCATAAGGAGTTTGAATGTTAAACTAATTGCATTCATATCTAAAAGACACTACTGAAATTACATTATGAGCAATTTTCAGTTTTCCTTCCACAACCCACACCCCTATCACCATTACCAGTAATGAGTTTGAAAATGAGATTAAATCAGTTATAGAAAAAGAATTTTACTTCTTTTCTTTGTGTGTGTGAGTCATATTAAAATAATAATATAAATTAGTGATGGCTATTATAATGTTCCAGGCGCTGTTCTAAGCCCAATACAGTTATTAACTCATGTATTAATCACAACTATTCGATGGAGGAGGCACTTTTCTTATACCTATGCTACACGTGAGGAAAGTGAAACACAAAGAGCACACAGGTGGTAAGTGACAGAACCTGGATGGACACATACCAGGCAACTTGGCAACAGAATCAGGACTCAACTCCTCTGGTAAATTGTAGGTATGTTTGAGTAAATTCGACTTTGCAAGCAAGCAAGTGGTATGGCTAGGATTTAATTCAGATGGGTCTAGTTATCATCATAAGCTCTTTTCACCACAATATGCCTTTTCCCTCCTTCCCCCCTTCTTCTGATAACAGACCACTTTTCCTTTGGGTATCTGCATCTTCCCATCAAGGGCTGTCAGTCAGGGACCCACTCCAAAATCAGCTAGCCCAGTGACCCTTTCCACACCGTAAACAGGAATTGGTTACAGGGGCCAGCGAAACACCCAAGCAAGACTGAAACAGACCTGGGAGACAGAGGAAATCGCTCCTCTTCTGGGATCGTAGTCATTGTTTCTGGTCACCAGCATCCAAGTCACCAGCTTTGAAGAAATTCACCAGCTTTGAAGCAGAGTTGAGACGCCAAATATTCCAGATATTCCCTTTCTCAACCTCCCTTGCAGCTATGTTGTAAGCATAATAGCCAAGCCAGAATAATCAGACACATGGATTCCAGGTTTTGATTGGAAGTTAATGACCAAAGACGTAGAGACTGCACAAAATCTATTTCATGGAAGAGCCAATGTCATATAAGTACTATATAAAGGAAATGAAAAATGCAAAGACCATGAAGATGGGGTGGTTGTTAATGGCACTGGATAGCTTAAAGAAAGACAAGCTCAAGCCTAAAAATTATTGCCAAAAATACACACCAATAATCAGGGTATTTCTATAATGGTCCTGTATGAATTAATCTCCAATTTCTTATCCTGCAGATCTCTAACAGCCTAACAACAAACTCAGAGATTGATCTCAGATGTTGCCAACTTACAATGTCAGCTAAATTTACTGCCTAGGCAGATCTTTGAGGTGAAACTAAGGGCAGAAATAATAATAGACGAGAACCCCAAGATTTAGAATAAGGACATATGGGAAGATTCAGATAACTGACTGCATTGAGCTCAACTACCCCTGAGAGTCTATTGCCATTGGAAAAAAGCTTCAAATCCTCCTTTTAATAAAATGGTCCCTATCTTGCTTAAAGGTCTCATAACCTCTCACCTGACTATTTCCTGTAAGCTAGAGGTGCTCCATCAGAAATGGGCACCATGGATTTCATTGAAAATACCAGGATTCTGGGGTCACAGAGGCAGAGTATTGGTCTTTCATGTTCAAATTCAAGGTCGACAAATGCAAGATCAGTACTGCCTGATTTTCAGTGGTGCTTTTTGGTGGCTAATTCATTGTGGGGCCCCGCACTGAAATAGTGGATAGCCCACTAAGGTTCTACTTGATTTATATAATTAAATAACTCTAGGTCTGCAAACAAAGGGTTGAAAATCCATAGTGGATTTTCATAGAACTGGAAAGGCACCTTTGAGGAAGAAACTGCAATCTCATGAGAGCAGGTATTACACATCCTGCCTCTAGCTTTTCCTACTGTGAAAACTATGGCAAGTATGGCCATTTGACAAGATAACTATGCACTAGAGAAAGGAAAAGATCGAAATCTTTTCTGACAGAGGCATTAAAAATGTGCTAATTCCTGAAGACATACCATTCATAGTTGGGATTAGAATATCAGATAAGCCTACCTACTCATAGGCCCTGGGAGACTGCCAGCCTATCACATGACTACATCCCCAGGTCTGAGTGTGTGGTTGGAATAGATATACCCAGAATTGCGCAGTCTGCACATTAGATCTCTAGCTGTGGATTATTAGGATCAAACTGGGCAAGTAAAAACTCTTTGAACTCCCACTGCCTGCTAACACAAAGAATAGTTCTATCAACAAAGATGTGATAGATGTGAGGGTGGTGATTCTTATCACAACTCTGCTTACTTTATTAGAACATTCAAAATATATTTTTATTGATTTCAGAGGGGCGGGACAGGGAAAG
>NW_006297152.1:3133730-3142591 GCF_000327345.1 Myotis davidii
TCCGTGACCTCCTCATAGATTGACGCTCAACCACTGAGCCATGCCAGCTGAGCGCTTACCTTATTTTTGATCAGTGCAGCACGAAGATGGGTCCTTCAGAGCAACAATGGATTGACATAAGCTTAATCAAGTAGCATCTCTAACTGTATCTGCTCTCCTCAAGATACTCTGTAAACTTAAGCCAACCCGGTCCTTAGTACCTGATACACACTATTAATCTGGAAAATGCCTTTTCCCCCCTTTTCTTCAGTATGCAGACACCGAAATCCCTATCTTCGTGTTCCTTCAGTTATGTCAACTTCTTGGGTCTGTGCTAAAATCTAGTAAGTTGATGGGTCCCTTAATAACATCATCTCATAGCTCCCTGATCCTGTATACAGCAAAAAAAGAGTATGTTACACTAGATCCTTTGGGAAGATGATATATTTAAGAAGAAGAAAAGAATTCAAAGATAATATCAAGATTTGCAACTTCAGTGACATTTCTGGGGGCCGACTGATTTGGGACAAGTTGAGATAGCACCTCCAAAATGCAGGTGAGGTTGCTCAGTTTGCACACTCCTTTCCCCCAATGAAAAAGAAGCTGAAGGTTTAATGTCCCTCTTTTGGAATTTCAGAAGGCAACATTCCTATACATATGCTTCTGTGGCCCAGCCAAAGTGACCAAATGGAATTAATTTATATCATCACTGGCCAATAGGCTTTTCATAAATGCTTATTTCTCTATATCCTTGACAAAATTGGATATGTTATTTAAAAAAATATTTGCATCAGATTTTCTAATTTATTTGATTACTAGTTAGATTGCTCATTTTCATGTGTTTGTTTGTTTTCATTTGTAATCCTTGAGCAATTGCCTATTACTCAAAAGTATTGTGATTTGTTTCTTAATCAAATAGATTGTGGGAATGTTTAATCCCTATAACATTTATTCTATATACAGTGCAACATCCAAAGCTTAAAGGGATATTTGCTTTTATACATTATTTTTCTACCATCACTTTTAAGTCAGCTCAAAACCAAAGAGCTCATTTGCTGTTCCAAACAATGGACAAAACATTCAAAGGATCCAGCAGTCTGGTAGATTCAACTAGCAAAAAGACAAAGAAAAGAACTGTAATTAAAAGTCCATTTTCACAGGTCAAAAATGCAACCTCATTAGTGTTTCACTGAGCAGATGGCATTAATGAGTAACCAAAGATGCATGTTCATTATTATTGTGCCCTCCATTATTTTTCTGACATAAATGGCTCAGGAGATGGGAGGCACTTACCCAGATACTGGGATTCAATATGGTATCTCGTCTCTCTTCCTACTGAAACACTCAATGTAAGAACTGGAATTGCACAATTCCATTTATATTAAGTTCCAATAAGCAAAATTAATCTATGGTCATACAGGTCAGAATTGTTACATTTGGAGAACTGTTGATTCTGGGTGGCGAGGGGTCATGAGAGACCCTTCTGGGTGCTAGAAAACTTCTATATGTTGATCTGGGTAGTGGTTCTTATGCAGGCATTTATATATGCCAAAATTCAGATTAGTGCGTGCTTGTGACTGTATCTAAATTATTTCTCTCTCTCTCTCCCTCCCTCCCTTCCTCTCTCTCTCTCTCTCTCTCTCTCTCTCTATATATATATATATATACACATACACATGAATAAATGAAGAGCTGCATTTAGATTCAAATAAGCAATTCTACAGGATAGAGAAGAAGAACCCAAATAGCCACACAAATGAAAACACTAGTAAATTTTAGTTTTATACATGCACAATCTGGACAAATGGCATGATAAAAGCTAATGAGGTCTTAATACTCAGAAAATGTGGTGTTGAAAATGATCGTCCTACTAGGCCTTCTCTGCAATGTTTAGACTACCCAGGGTCTGAAATGCTTTAAGGAGAACATCAACAAATTAGTATCCTTCCAGAGAAAAATAACCGTATGTTGAACATCTGAGGAAAGTCTAAAAGAGCTAAGGCTTTTTGGACTGGGGAGAGAATAAAAAGACTTAGAGGGAAACCATATTTATTCTACACGTCTTCAGAAGGCTGAAATGAAATTAATGGATGGAAATTGCAAGTAGGTTTATTTTAACGTAAGGAATAATTAGCTAAATAATGGAGCTCTAATAAATTGCCCCAACAGGTAATGGGTTGATGAAGCAATGACTAGACATCTGCCTATATACTTAGAGGAGATTCTTTCTCAGCTAGTGAGTTAAATTAAATGTCTTTCAAGATCCCTGCTAATTCTGCATTCTATTATCTTTCTAATCAATATTAGTGTGTAAATTGGGAACATTTGGTGGGAATGAAGGAGCTGCACAAGAGGCTTATTCTGTGCAGAAAGTCACAGACTCCATGCTGCCAGCTAAACAAGGCTTCTCTCCTCTGAAGGCTTCTCTCTGTTCATATTCCTTCCAGTTGCCACTGTTTCCAACAAGATTATTTTCTTTATTTATAGAAGCACTCCATGTTTACTGTGGAAACATTAGAAAATACAGAATAGCAAAAGAAAAAGTTGCCCCCAATTCCACTATGTGGAGGTGGCCAATTTGGTTTGTAGCAGAGTTCTCATTGTGCTCTCATCATCATTAGCTAGTCAATATTAATGACAGGAAGAAAGCAAAGGGAAGGGTGGACATTATGAGCATGGTCATCTGGGCAGCTTCACCAGGAAGCTGCAACTTCACACTTTCCATGGTATCACTGGTCCATTTCCCGGCAAATTACTAGGGGAAGGGATCCAACAAAGGGGGAGATGGGCGCATGTACAGTGAATTTGGGGTGTTGTAGGGAAGGTCCTTGCCTGTCAGTCTAACCTGGGAAAACAATAATTGGCTAAAGGAGTGGAGCCAATACAAGCATGCAAAACCCTGAAAGGTTAATTATAATTATAATCCCCAGACAAAGGATTCTCTCTTGCTTTGCCCCTGCTCCCTTGCACTCTCTTGCTCCATGACCAGCACTTGCCCGCCATGTGGCCTTATGCAGCCACATGGCCCATGGCTATGTAGACCTTATAAACAATGGACTGCAGCTGGGAACACAAGCTAACCTAGCCTGATGCTGGCGTGGACTGGACTTTCATATCGAGTGGAAACTCTTGGTGGTGGCTTTAATCCCAGCCCTGCTGAAGGCATGATTGGATTTTTTCCATGGCAAAGTTGGAGGGTGATGGGACCTTGGAAGGGGACCCCCTTAATTTTGCACCATCAATAAAGCATTCCATGATACCTCATCCTCCCGTGGGGGCCTCAGGAAATTCTTTTCCAGTGGCACCCCAAGAACTCCACTGCTCCTGGCAACAGGTGGGGATGCAGAAGGTACCCACTGATAACAACTGCGGTGCACTGACCCACCAGTTTCTACGAACTTTTCCTAAGGATGCAATTTACCTTGGATCAATGTATAAAATTTACTGTTACTAGAACCATGGAGAGACAAACTGTTCCTGAGACCAAGTATGGCAGGATAATGAGAAGCCGGAGCACCGCTTCTCATGAAGTAAAGACTCCGTTACTTACAAGAGCTCTCTGAAGTGGGTAAAACTCGTTTCTGAGATTGATGAGACAAAAGAGGAGACTCTTGACAATGATTTTCTTGATTACCCATAATTTAAACTAAATCTTTATATAAATTTCTTTTTTTTCTCTCCTTGAGCTATATTCCATAATGTGGGTGACACGTGAGTAAAAGGCACAAAGTCCGTTATATTGCTCTTATAATTGGACAAAATGCACTCCGGAATCATTGGCGCAATTTAAATGTCACTAGCAATATACAAATGTATCTATTCCCCCACACCTCCATTAGCCCTGGATTTTGCCATTGAAACTAATTTTTTTTTGCTAAAGTAATAAGTAGTCATAGAGCTCAGAGTTGTTTCAATTAATGTTTCTTTAACTATAAAATGAGTCCAGACAGTGAAAAGGATTCCAAGATTTAGAAAAAAAAGCACTACGCCACCCCAGAGTAACCCCGTACTATAGTCAGTCTGGCACGTTGCAGTTCAGGTCTGTGTGAGCCAATGTGTTCACTGTCCTGACAGGGGGACCTCTTCTGTCCTCACAAAGCCAAGTGGTCCACAGGATTCATCGTTTGTGCACTAACTGCACATTATACTGTAGTCTTACTGCTTCTCATTATCCTTCTATACTTAGTCTCAGGAACAGTTTGTCTCTCTATGGTTCTAGTAACAGTACGTTTTATACATCGAGCCACGGTAGGCTGCCCCCGTAGGAAGAGTTCACAGAAACTGGTGTGTTGATGCATCTCAATGAGGACACTGCCATAAACCAAACTGGCCACCTCCGCATGGTGGTATTGTGGGTAACGTTTTCTTTTGCTGTTCTGTATTTTCTAATGTTTCCACAGCAAACATAGGGTGCTTCTATAGATGAAGAAAATAATCTTGTTGGACACAGTGACAAGTGGGAGGAATGTGAATAGAAAGAAGGAAAAAAGATTACATCTCTAAACTCTATTCCCTTTGCTCCTAATTTTTTGAAAAGATGACTTTCATAATAAACTCCATTGATGCATAAATTGTTAAAAGTCACCGGTCAAAGGGAAGCAAAGGGGGCAAATGTGGAATCCCACAAAGACTCAGAGATCACAGCAAAGGGCCTGCTTTTCTAAGTTCATATGAACCCACTTCAAAGCCAGTGAGACCTGGACTTTATGCAAGCCCTTTTCTGTTGGAGTCCTAAGGGTTCTGGACACCTGGTTCATTGTCTATTACCTGGAAATACTATTGTGTAACAAAAGGCATGTGGAGAATCTACAGGCACGGTGACCTCGTTATAGGCTGCTCAATGACCCTTCTATGTCTACATTTTCATATGTAATTAAGCCTCCAGGGAATTTATAACTGTGGGGAAAATATCCAAGAATGGTCAGGGAGCCGCCCGCCCTAACTTCTGAGAAGTCATTCTAGTTCCCAAAGCCTGACACAAGTAAAATTCAAGGCAAGGGTTGTTTCTCCCCCTCCTCAGCCTGCATCTGCGAAACACTCAGGGTACAGACCCTCTCTGCTACTTTAATTCTTCTTCCTGCACTTGCAGCCACGCCAGAATGCTCAGCAAAGGGGCAACTCCAATGAGCCTTTGTTCTATAATAATAGAAATAATCATTTTTACTAATGCACACTGGGACATAATTATTAGGGTGTACCTCTTTTAAAAAACCAGAGCTAAAATTACTTTTAACTGTAATTACTGGAGTAAAAAGATCTGACACGTCTCAACTTAAAGTTTAAAATGTACATTTAAAAATATTTGAGCACTTTTTATAAAAACCATTTAATCAGATAGAGAGAGAGAGCACAATATTCCTCAAGAAAAACAGATATTTAGGGAGAGCTATTAATACATTCAGGGCATCCAGAGAGTGTGAAAATTGTATATAGAGGGTAAAACTTTTGATGTAAAGAGAGTAATTTGTAGGAAATCTAATTAAGAGAACTCCAGAGATGGCCTTTCACAATCTATCAAAGTTGTGAAATTCGCTGCATAGAGGCCCCAGGGATATGATGTGCGCGCAGGTTTGTTTCACATTCATCAGGTCCCACTGCTCAGGGTGCAAAAGATGACATGAGGGGACACGCTAACCCGTGTCTGGAAGGTTCAGTAGTAAAGTCTTACGAAGGACAAACGTGGTTCAACAGAGGAACGCAGGCCCAGAGCCTTCACTGGAGCCGAGATTGTGCAGAGACAGGAATCCTTGCTGAGTGCAGCAGCAGGGAGCCCAGTCTCTGTGGCCAAGAAAAGGTGAACCTGGCAAGCTCCCAGGGCAGAATCCAGAGGTTGCTAGGGGTTTGGGGTTCATGTGGCTTCAAGAAAAACCACCCCAGCCTGTGGTGAAAGAGATAAGTCTGTGGCCATGCCTACATGGGAGTTCGCTTCTCCTGAAACCTCAGAAGCAGAGAAAGAGAAACGGGTCAGCTGAACCCAGTCCGTCCAGCCCAGCTCTGGAGGGCGGGAGTCAGGATGCCTGGAAAGGAAGAGCTGGGCATTGCAGACTTATGCAGAGCAGTTACCGGTGTGCACCCCAGCTTCCTTCAGCTGAGGCACCCGGGCACAATGAGGGGCTTCTTCGTCCTTAACCGACTCCAAACCAAGGAGGATAAAAAGGATTGCATGGAATCTGTCCCTTGACCTTTCCTCTTGGTAATAGTGAAAGCAGACAGCTGACAGAGGTAGGCTGTTTGGCTCCTCTCTGCACAAGACACTGCAGGAGGGCAGAGGGCACCATGCCTGGCTAAGGGAGATCGCGTGCTGATGTGCTGGCTACAGAGAGAGTGGCCCAGAGGTGGAGGAGTCGGTCTCCATAAGGGTTGGAAAAGGTGGGCTTCAATCCAAGATGGTCTTTTTGGAGGCAATTCCCCTGTGACTCCTCCACAGGGTGTGAGAAACAATATTGAGAAACCTGCAAGGTTTGTGCCAGGCTTGTGTTTGGGGTCTGTTCTGGGGAATCCGTCCAGCACACCTGCTGTGTGCCAGCCCCCTGAGCAGGACAAGCCTGACATTAATCACCACATTTTCAGATTTTGCCAAACCATTCCAAGCATGGCTTCTCTTTAAACAAAACTTCAAAGGTCTTTTCTATGCGATATTTCCTTTGATTCTGGCTGCATTAGAAGCCAGTGAGACATGTGGGCAGTGGAAACCTTGGGCGACAGTGCTGTCCTGCTCCTTGCATGCCTCTGAGTTGTTTCCATGTGTTGCCACCGTCCTTGGGAATCAGGCCTTTCACCAGAGACATGACCAGAAATTAGAAAGCAAACTTCACTCTCCCTCTCGATCTAATATGGCTGCAACCCAAGGCAGCCAGAGTAAGCTTTAAAAACACAAATCAGATTTTGTGAACACTCTGCTAGCTTCTTCTTACTCTTAGAATAAAATCCAAACTCCTTGTCATGACCTCCAATCCCTGAATGATCTGGTCCTATGCAGCTTCCAACCTTCTCCAGCCCCTCTCCTTTCTCCCTCCCTTCCCATCCACCAAAGACCTAAATGCACTTCTGTCCAAGAAATGGCTTACAGTCCAAGACCTACTCATATTTTCTCTTAATTTACTAAAAAAATCTTGTCTGCATTGTTCTAGAATGATTTAACACAACTTTATTATTATTGTTTAAAGTATTACATATAGTATTACATATGTCTCCTTTTCCCCCCATTGACCTCCCCTCATCCACCCTCACCCCCAGCACATGCCCTCACCCTGCTAGTGTCTGTGTCTATTGGTTATGCTTATATACATGCATACAAGCCCTTTGGTTGATCTTTTACCTCTCCCCCACCACCTTCCAACTGAAGTTTGACAGTCTGTTTGATGTTTCTCTGTCTCTCAATCTTAGCTATTGTAAATTGTGCTGCTATAAACATAGGGAAGCATATATCCTTTCTGATTGGTGTTTCTTGGGATATATTCCTAGAAGTGGGATTACTGGGTCAAATGGAAGTTCCATTTTTAATTTTTTGAGGAAACTTAGTACTGTTTTCCATAGTGGCTGCACCAGTCTGCATTCCCACCAGCAGTGCAAGAGGGTTCCTTTTTCTCCACATCCTCGCCAGCACTTGTCGTTTGTTGATTTGTTGATATTAGCTATTCTGACAGGTATGAGATCATACCTCATTGTCGTTTTGATTTGCATCTCTCAGATGATTAGTGACTTTGAGCATGTTTTCATATGTCTCTTGGCCTTCTATATGTCCTCTTTCGAAAAGTGTCTATTTAGATACTTTGCCCATTTTTGATTGGATTAACACAACTCTTAAACATTGTTTAATCAACACAATCGCTCATGTAGGCACACAGTTATTTTGACAAGCCCAGATGTAAATTACTCTTCCAGTCTTGTTACTCCCTATTACTCATGTACCTATCATCCTTAATTTTGGATGATTATGAGAGCCATGACCTAGAGCAGGGGTGGGCAACCTTTTTGTGAGTGCATGACAAAACCAGCAAAATCTCTGACTCAAAATTCTTCTGCGTGTCAACCCTAATTTTTTGAGAACATGTTATGCCTACTTGATATCTCTTAAGGTGTACGTATGTGAAGAACCTTGAAGAAATAAAATTCATTTGAGCAACAAAAAAACAGTATATAATGATGAAAATACATTTATTTTTTAATGTATACATGTACACTGATAGTCCAACAGAAAATTTTATGACTCCGTTTGACATTATCAGTGGGACTTTTGCTGCTACTATGTAAAATTATTTATTTAACTAAGATGCACCTACACTGAATTTATCTGGAAAATAAAAAAGTCGATATTAAGAAAAAAAATGTAAATGAAAGATTATAAGAGAGGGTTTCGCGCGCCAGCAAAAGTTACTGGTATGCCATGTTTGGCACGCGTGCCAGGGGTTGCCCACCCATGACCTAGAGAGTAGACATTAACATTTCCAAAAACATCACTGAGCAAAATGTCTGTCCTTGAAAACCAGGCTCACCCCCACAGCAGAAACCACCCGATTATTTTAACCGAGTTCAAGCTTTAAAATGAGTGATTGTTCACCAGGTTGTGCCGTAGGAGTGCCCTGCCTTTCTCTGGTGATGGGTAGAGGAGAGACTTCACCACCTGAAAGATAAATATCAGTATACATCTCCACCATCTCTTTAAGATTTGCTGAGAGCAGCAGACACCTTGCTTGCTGATTGTAAGCACATGAGAGGTAACCATGGGCACAGGCTTCCCACAGTGCCCAAATGGGTAAGCTCTTTCTCCAGGCTTAGAAGTGGACTGTGGCCTTTAGAAGAATCAGCCCATTTTCCAGACCTCTCTTCAGTCTCTGGGTCACTTCTGCTGGAACCACCAATATGTTTATTCTCTCTCTTTC
>NW_006297152.1:3142645-3148531 GCF_000327345.1 Myotis davidii
CCCACTTGGCTTCCAGCTCACCTGACGAGTGACCCCAGAAAAGAAGTCCAGACATTAGAAGTTCAACAAAATGTATGATTTGCCAGCTCCACCAACAGAGAAGGCTAAATCTCCAGTTCTTCCTCCCCCATTTTCCTATTCCATCACTCTATCTTTTGCACCTGAAAGTCAAAAATCTTAAAATCAAATTTATCTTTCCTCTGAAACTAGATTCTTGTGGTCTGGATTTCCAAGTAGACTTCTCTTTTTCTGTTCTTGGTAGCATCATTTTTCCCCTCGCTCAAAAATTTCTATTTGCTGGCTTTCTTTTTCAACTCAAAGTGGTTTCACAGACTGTTCCCTGTGCCTGGAGCACACCTACCTTCCTTCATACCAGGCTAACTCCAACGCAACCCTCAAGTCTCACCTTTAGCATCCCCAAACTCTTCCCAAGTGCTGATTCAGTAGTTTCCTCCCTCACTATAGCCATCAAGATCTAAAAATTTATTTGTGTGGTTAAGTATAGGTGTTAGTAAACCTATAGTGCCCCAGTCCAGAAGCTATATGAAGCTACCTAGCATTTAACATGTGGCTAGTAAAAATGAGATGTGCTATAATTATAAAATACATAGCAAATTTTGAAGACTTGGTACACAAAAAAAAGGATGTAAAATATTAACAATTTTTAAGTTGGTTATATGTTGCCATAATATTTTAGACCTATTGAGTTCAGTAAAACATACTATTAAAATTCATTTTACCTACTTTTCACTTTTTAAATGCAGCTATTAGGAAATTATCAGTTGCAACATGAGGCATGGCCATCACTGAAGTGATTCAGCGATTCCAAGTGTCGGTATTGCATTACACTAAGTGCCTCGTGCTTGGCACTAACAGTGCATTGCTGGAGGAAGGAAGCAGCCAAGCTGTCCTGTGATCCCTGAAGGCCGATCCAGCGAGAGCAGTGCTGGTTAGTCATGGGCAAGAGCACAGGGATTAGGTGTATCAGGTGACAACTAGAAGCAAGCATCCGAGAGCTGGGATGCGGAGAAGGCGATCCCACACCAAGCTTCTTCACACAAGCGCCCATTTTATCTGAGGCATCAAGCGCTTGTTACGTGGCAGTATCACTGGCTCTCCCAACAAAAATAGGAATGGAAATGTTCACTTTAATAGAGTTTATACACACCCAGGAAGCTACCACTTTCTCCAGCTTTCATCATATTTCAACAGAGCTGAGAGACAACCAGATGGTGTGTGCTCAGAAGTGCCACAGTCAGCCTTAAGCTTCCTCGAGAACACAGAAATAGTACTGGACTGGCAATAGGGAGTTGGGAGTCCTATCTTTTCTATCAGATATTAATTTCAGACTCATTGGGATGACATGTGTTAGGCCTGCTGTTATCCGTAGCTGGAATCAAGGCAACACCTGGGACCCTGATAATAGCACATGATTTAAACAGCAACACCAATACACTCAAGGCATTCAACTTTCTTGTGCCCGAGGTTCCTTCTACCCCGAGGAAGTTGTGGAGGACCACAGATTCAACAGGACCCTTTAGCCTGCATGACACCTTACCAACCCTGCATTCATCTCCCTCCACCTTGCCAATAGAAACAGACACATTTTTAGAGTAATAAAAAAAAAAAAATTAAGGGTGGAGGCATGTAGAAATGAGCCAGTGGTACTGAGCTAGAACAGTTTGAGAAACACAATAGTATTGAATTACAATCCATACAATAAAATAAATATCTAATAGTCCACACAGAAATGATTAAATAAATAAATTGAGGAGAATAGATAGCTCTTTCTTATAGATAGCTGGACGTAAGGGTTTGGTGTTCAGTGACCTGGTATAATATCCCTTCTTCTTCCCTATTCTCCAGCTCTCCGAATGAAATGTAGATCTGCAAAAGTCATTTCTCACAATAACTTATACCAGGGAAATTTAAAAACTATTGCTGGATGGAGATCTTTGTGCTTAAATGTTATGTCTTAGGACGAGGAGCTACTTAACATTGGTTATTTATTTTAATTATCACAAGGTTAGATATTATTATTCTCATTATCAGAAAGGAAACTGAGGCGTAAAAATAATTTGCTCAAGATCACATGGGAAGAAATGGAATGATGATTGTAAAACAACTCGGTCTGCCTATTTTAGGAAGGCGGCCTGCCCCCACCCCCCCCCCCCCCCCCCACACACACACAACACACTTCTGCTCTTCAGAGTGCCCTGCTGGCCAAACGCTGGGATGATGTCGCTGGGAAAGTGGTCAGAGAGACGCCTACCCACAAGGGCAGTTTTTTTCTGGGTGAGAACAAATGACTGTGAGATACTCCCCAGCCCTACAACCCTAGGTTTCTATGAAACTTATTTTGATATTGGAATGGCTTTTGAGAGTATTTCATGTCTTTCCTCTGAAAGACCTCGGTAGAAGGAACGAGTTTCCAGTCCAGGAAGGGGATTCGGCGTTTCAAAATTATTATGGGCAACAAATAGGTTCTGCCTTCCCACCCCAGCTGCCATCCAAGGATCTTTAACATGGATTTTTTTTTTTTAATCCAATGAAATCATCAACACTAGAGTAAATATATACAAACACTCACCAATCTTATAAAGACTCAGAAAATGAAGACAGCGCTCATATTTGAACAAAAACCATCAAATCACTGCAGGCACATTCATCAATACCACGGTTCCCTTATTGTTCTCCCTCTACGCCCCCCCCCCCACCACCACCACCAAGTAGCTCTTAATGACCGTTTTACTGTTCTGCCCACCAAAACGGCTTTTGAGTGTAGGAAAGTATCAGAAGGTCCCTGCTGAGCAGCCAGCTGGGGAAGTGTCACGGGCCACTGAACTCTAAAATGAGCTGTCTCTGTAACAAAAGGGCCCTCTCCTTTGGCCAGACTTCAAGGGGATTGCGCACCGCAGCCCCCACTGCTCCCTTTGTGTGCCACTTTGATTAAACTGGGAATTGCTCTGGCTCAGGGCTGTTGAGAACACCAGGTGGTGGATCCTAGAGATAACAGATTGTATAGATCTTTCGTTAAAAACAGACGTCCCTATTGTATGACTTACAATATTTAAGCACAAATACCAGGAGCTCCCCAGACCTCCTGACAGTTATGCATGGGAGAAAACCAACATATACTAGTCCCAACTCTCTCGTGGCAAACAGTGGCTGCTGGTGACTAAACATGGTCTAGCCACTGGCTAAAAATGAAAGAAACAAGAATAAATATTTATGATAAAGGAAGTAAACTGCAGGAAAGAAGTAATGTGCACCAGAGACAACAAGGGTCAATCCTCACACAGCCTGGATGTTAGAAAAACTGAAATGGTTTATCCTCTTCACTATAAACTCCTTAAAGGACAGCACTACATCTGGGTCAACCTTGTTTCCTCAGTGTCCCATGCAGCTCATCATTCACTGATGATGTTTAATGATAATGATAGCTAATATTTATTAATCACTTCTATGTAACTATCAGTTTTCTATTGTTGTGTATTTTATATATGTTAGTCTACTCAAAGCTCCTAATAATTCTTTAAGTTATTGATTCATTTAATCTTCCAAACAAGCCTACCAGACAGATACAATAGTTACTCTATTTTAAGGTAAGGAAATGAGGAACAGAGAAGGTCAGTAACTTGGCCAAGGTCACACAGGAAGTAGCATAATTAGGACTCAGGTAATTTGGGTCCGAAGTCTGGAGCAGTCACATTACATCATTAACGCAGACTATGGACTGTAAGGTAGACTGACTAACGAACTCACTTTCTCTCCCCTCAGAGCTATGGTAAGTTCTGAAATTCTTCTAGCGTATGAGATGAGATCTCAAGCAATTTTTAAAAAAAAGTGATCAAAGAAAGTTTGAGGACAATAAAAGTAGAGACATTGTGGGGAGACAAAAATATATGGCTAAGGCTAGGTCAGATTTTCTGAGAGATGTCTCTGTGTTAAAATCAAATGAAAACTCAAATACATGAAATCAGCTGCAAAAACGAGTATAGAAAATATATACTATAAAAATTTATTTGATTTTTATCAAAATTAGTAATGGAGTACATTTAAAGCTTAGCCTTCTAGACTCCCAGCCCAATTTTCTTCCTAGTTGAAGCATTAATTGGGTAAGAAATCTGGTTTGAAATATTCTCTCTCCCCAACCTCACAATTACATTGAAGCTAGACTTGATCCTAACATAGGAAACAAATTCCAGTGAAGTAGACATAGTTAAGAATCGCACACACCATAATTTCCATTTCTTTTTCATCCCAAGGAAGGGGCCAGCTAACCCCAGGGAAGACAACACCCAAGGCGTCAGGGCAAGCCCCTTAAGCCCCTCCCCAGGGAGCCTGGATGGCACCAACAGCTCTGGGGGTGGGGGGGTTCACAGCCATGTTCTTGAAATACATCACCTTTAGTACCGTTTAGATGGGAAAGGAAGCTTCACAGAGGAGCTTCTTCATGACTATTTAAATAAGCAATTTAAGTTTGCTTTCTCTCTCTCTCTCTCTCTCTCTCTCTCTCTCTCTCTTCCCCTCCTTCTAAAAATCAATGATAAAAAAAAGTTTGCTGGGAGAAACAGGTTATGAAGAAGGGCCAGGGCATCTTCCAAAGAGAGCTGTCCCAATTCTTTTGACTATTTTTTTTAAAAGGCACTACATTTGTAATGGTAGAAGATAACATCCTGGAAAGGCAATACCAATAAAGATTTTCGTCCTACAAACATGGAAGGGAAATGGGACCAGGGCTGCAGAAAAGAGTGAAGAGGATGGAATAGCTTTATTTCTGTCAACTGTTGCAACTTCTTTGTACTCCAAACTCTTTGCAAGAACCAGAGAAGGAAGCCCGCATCCAGACAGCTCTCAACACAGAGCTGGGGCGGGAGTGGAAAACAGTCAACTCCTGCTTCCTAGCCTGTCTCCTGCCCCAGATCCCTGCCTGCCCACCAACCCTCCTCCCCACAATCTCCAGTCTGATTTCTAAAAGAGGAATCTGAGTCTCTCCCTCCTCAGCTCAAATCTTCCAATATTTGTCATCATCTATAGGAGAGGAGTCAAAACCTTTAGCCTGGGCTACAGGTCCTTCATAACTTCCTGCCTTAGAGTGCTCATCTTCTCCCTTCCACTGTGTGATGTCTGGGAGGAAGGAAAGGAATGCTCAGGGCATCAGCAGAGTCTTCTTTGCAGATTAGTGTGCCTCTGAACCAGCTTCCTAGTCTTAATCTAGAGAGGTCATGGTACAGGCAGTCAAAATATTCAAATGGGGATACACTGAATTGGGGGTGGGGTGGGGGTGGGGAATAAAAGAGCATGTTTAAATCACAAAACGTACATTCGGCAAAGTTCTCCTCAAGCTCTCCCGAATCAGTATCTATAAACCCTCTTGCAAACACATATTGTAGATTAAGGAACACATCCTTTAATGTGTAAGCACTTTAACTAAATTCTCTATCGGTTCAGGCCCTTTAAAATCTAATTGTAAGTATGTGCCTTACATGGCTCTGGTGAGATCGGGTGTTTCATTACACAGGCTGTCTCTTCCTGATTAAGGCAATCGAAAAGGAAAATCCTGATTGAAAAGGAACTTTCTAAGCAATATCCACCTGGCTGACGAGGCAAAAGATATCTGACCTGCTACGGAGCTTCCTCTTTGCTATCCATGAACATCTGGGTCCAAAAAAAAAACCAACCACCTTTTTTAGCATCATGTTGAGGTGGGCTTCCTGTTGAAAATGAGTAATCTGCCCTGGGAATGAACATGGATATGTAATGTATAAGAACCCAAATACATAACAATGATTCATTAAAACCAAGTATTTGTTTTACTTAATAAGGTACCTCGCTGGGCAAAAGGAATCACTGTAGGATGTTCTACGTTACAAACTCCCTGAC
>NW_006297152.1:3148627-3154937 GCF_000327345.1 Myotis davidii
CCCAGTGATCCCACTTCTAGGAATATATCCTAAGAAACCTGAAACACCAATCAGAAAGAATATATGCACTCCTGTGTTCATAGTAGCCAAGATCAGGAAACAGCCTGTGTCCATCAGTAGATGAGTGGACCAACTTTATGTGGTACATTTACACCATGGAATACTATGCAGCAGTAAAAAAGAAGAATCTCTTACCCTTTGAGACAGCATAGAGGGACCTAGAGCATATCATGCTAAGTGAAATAAGTCAGTCAGAGAAAGACAAGTATCACATGATTGCACTCATATGTGGAATCTAAGTAATAAAATAAACTTATGAACGGAGTGGATCAAGAGACATGAAAGCATGGAAAAGAGTGCAGAACCTCAGAGGGAAGGTAGGGGAGGGTGGGTGGCTGGGAAGTTATCAACCAAAGGCCTTGAATGCATATATGCATAAACCATGGACATAGACAATAGGGTGCTAAAGGTCTGGGGCGGAGAGGGAGAAACGGGGGTGGGATGGAGTTGGCCAATGGGGGGGAAAAGGGACATATGTAATTCTTTCAACAATAAAAGAAACACTTTATCAAATATCTAGTTCTAGATATACATTTCATTTATTCATGCAGGCATGCATTCATTTGAGTCATAGGAAAACAGAAATTTTTGTCTGTTTTGTTCACTTCTGTACCCAGTAACTGGTACAGGGTAAGAGCTCCATAATATTTTTGAGCAAATTAATTCATCAAACATGTATTGAGTGCCTACCATGAGCCAGGCCATGTGATAGGGCCCAGAGACATAATGATTTGCTCACAGTCTATAAAGAACAGGCCTCGCCCTAACTGGTTTAGCTCAGTGGATGTAGCGTCGGCCTGCGGACTGAAGAGTCCCAGGTTCAATTCCAGTCAAGGGCATGTGCCTTGGTTGCGGGCACATACCCAGTGGGGAGTGTGCGGGAGGCGGCTGATCGATGTTTCTCTCTCATCAATGTTTCTAACTCTCTATCTTTCTCCCTTCCTTTCTGTAAAAAAATCAATAAAATATATTAAAGCAGTCAGGGCATGAACAGGCCTCTCTGCCCCAAATTCATGTATCTCCAGGCTTCCTTAAAACATCTAATAAGCCTGGCCAGCATGACTCAGTAGTTCAGCATCGACCAGGAGGTCACGGTTCAATTCGCAGTCAGGGCATATCCCCGGGTTGTGGGCTCGATCCCCAGTGTGGGGTGTGAAGGAGGCAATCGATCAATGATTCTCTTTCATCATTGATGTTTCTCTCTCTCTCTCCTTGTCTCTCTTAAATCAATAAAAAATATTAAATATCTATCTATATCTATCTATATCTATCTATATTTGGGGTGAAGGAGGCAATCGATCAATGATTCTCTTTCATCATTGATGTTTCTCTCTCTCTCTCCCTGTCTCTCTTAAATCAATAAAAGATATTAAATATCTATCTATATCTATATCTATATCTATATCTATATCTATATCTATATCTATCTATCTTATAGGCTTCTTAAACTTGGCATGGCCAAACCAACACTACCCCAGGACTTCTTATAACTTGATACATATAAATTCCAACTTATTAAGCACTGTTGTAAGGTTTTCTATATTATAGCCAAACATAAGCTGAGCTAATATAGCATTCAGATGGTGGAGAGAAGAGGAGCAATGAAGGAAACAATAAACAAAAAAAAGTATTGAGAGAGTTAATAAGAAAACCAGGAAAGCATATTAGATAAGAAGGTCAACTTGTCACCAAGGGACTACCACCAAGTGGTCAAATAGGATGAGAACATAAAAAGAGGCCATTTTACTGGGCCATTTGATGGTTATTTCCAAAAGTAGTGAAAATAAGAAAACTAGATTAATGTGCATTCATGGTATATTTAGAGAAATAGTATATCAATGCTTTACTGTCTTACAAAATCTGCATTTACTTGGAAAACCTTTTGTATAATATTTCTTAAGTGGCCAGAGAATCATGTGTTAACATATTTAAGCAATCATAGCGAAGAAAGCCAGTGGAACCTGAGTTAACCTCTAGATCAGTGGTTCTCAACCTTCTGGCCCTTTAAATACAGTTCCTCATGTTGTGACCCAACCATAAAATTATTTTCGTTGCTACTTCATAACTGTCATGTTGCTACTGTTATGAATCGTTATGTAAATATCTGATATGGAGGATGGTCTTAGGCGACCCCTGTGAAAGGGTCGTTTGACCGCTGAAGGGGTCGCAACCCACAGGTTGAGAACCACTGCTCTAAGAGAAGGGGAAAAGAGGAAAAAAGAAACAAATGAAGGGAGGGAGATAGGAAGGGAGGGAGGGAGGGAGGGAGGGAGGGAAAAAATAAGTCTAGAGGGAGCAATGCAGTGTAATTAGCATTATAATAGATATAAGCCTAAGAAACAGTGGCCATATATACAAGAGAATCAGGGAAGACTTCTCAGCAGAAGTTATTCATAAACAGACCAAATGATAGGAGAATTAGCCAGAAGAGAATGAGGGAGTGCCCCAGAGCCAGCTTAAGAAGAACCATGAAAAGTATATTAAGCAGGTCTTAATCATTTTAAATATAGAAGGGGAAAAGAGGAAAAAAGAAACAAATGAAGGGAGGGAGATAGGAAGGGAGGGAGGGAGGGAGGGAGGGAGGGAAAAAATAAGTCTAGAGGGAGCAATGCAGTGTAATTAGCATTATAATAGATATAAGCCTAAGAAACAGGGGCCAGATAATTATAATAGATATAAGCCTAAGAAACAGTGGCCATATATACAAGAGAATCAGGGAAGACTTCTCAGCAGAAGTTATTCATAAACAGACCCAAATGATAGGAGAATTAGCCAGAAGAGAATGAGGGAGTGCCCCAGAGCCAGCTTAAGAAGAACCATGAAAAGTATATTAAGCAGGTCTTAATCATTTTAAATATCTCTTAAGGTTTCTTTCCATAACTGTGCTCAGATTTACCCGGTAACCCACCATTTTTAATTGTGCCAAGTGATTTGTCTGGTCATTTGAAACACTGACCATTGAAACAGTCACTCATTGGATTTTGCTACTGGCTTCCTAGATTCCAGATAATACCACAGTTCCTAGAACAAGGTGTGTTACTAGTATAACATTTAGTGTCATTTACTGAGGCTTAGCGGTCAACATGAGAAAGAGTAAACTCTGACTCATCCTGGTCATTCATTTGGGGATGGACATACAGTATGATACACAACACCAACTTAGACCACAATGGGGTTTTGTGACGGCGCCCATATTTGCTGTGTGTCACTTAATGCTAAGAGAAGCATCTGAGATGGCCTAGATTTAAGAGTAAAAACCTTTGCTTGTCTCTATCTAATATAAAGCTGGAAAATGATAAGATAAAGATAGTTCATTTCTTCCACTTGCCTGGACTCTTCCTGTTTCGAGATTGTTAGGGATTAGTGCAATGGGAAAGCAATCTTTTGTCCTTTGAGTTCCCAGCCATTTACTTCCTAGTAATAGCTTAAAAAGGTGAGAGTTGAGGAGAATAAACCAAGATTTTTTTTAAAAAATCACACTGTAACCTAGTATAGAAAACTTTAAAGGGCCTTACCTAATTACCATTATTAAAATATTCATGGCAGCCAGTACTTTCTGTCTAAAACCTTATTCCCTGCTAATGAAACCTTAGGGATGAAATCAATCGCTGGACTTCAGTTGCAAAGAGAGAAAATTAAGCATGTAAAAACTTGAATTACTGTGTTTCACAAAATATACCCAGTTACTAAAGTTTTTATAAATTTTGCATAGAATTGGTCATCAAGCATTCATTAAAGGAGTTAACTAATGAAGGAAAATCAATGGAGGAGAGGGAGAGAATATTGAACATTACATAAAATTTAACTCAAAATCATCTCAATGAAACTATCAAGAAAGTAAGTGACTAGAAACCAAGTTGTCAAAATATCCTTCCTTTCTCCTTCCCTATCCTCTCATCATTTCTCTTTCCTGTTCTCCCGCCCCATGTTTCCCTAATCCCTGGCCCCCAAATTTTTGTTATAGTTCTCAGAGAAATAAAGGCCCTTCATTCCCTTTATTTATTTATTTATTTTTATTTTATTGATTTCAGAGATGAAGGGAGAGGGAGAGAGAGATAGAAACATGAATGGTGAGGGAGAATCATTGATCAGCGGCCTCCCGAAACCCAGGCATGTGCCCTTGATGGGAATCGAACCCAGGACCCTTCAGTCCACAGGCCAACGCTCTGAGCCAAACCAGTTAGGGCCCTTCATTCCTTTAATACTAGCAATGTTTACCCCTTAAGTCTGCTAAGTATGTTCCATTGTTCGTTCATGCCTTAATTTACTAGACAACAAGTTATTGCATTGCAGTAGGTGTCAGACACTTAGTCTAGGGACATAAACAATCAGCAAGACCACTTGGTCCCACCCTCAGGCTGCTTGAAGTCTTTGGGGGACAGAGATGAGTAAACAAAACAGCTAATTACAATACAAAGAGTTACATATTTGGGGCCCTGTGAACACATGGCCCAACACTGGAACTTAACATTCCAGCTGAAGAGAAAAGGCATTTGAAATTTCAAGGAAGTTACTGTTGGTTAACAGTTCATAATAACAGTTCAAGAGAATGACTTAATATAAGTGGTTAGAGGATCAATGGTGAATGTAAGATCTAAAATGGAATCTGAAAATGAGAAAGCTGAGCCAGATGGAATGGTACAGGGATGGTTCAAAAGTAGAGGTGTGTTAGGTAGTTAGACAGGCATGATCAGAGCAAGGACAATGGGCCAGCTACAGAAGGTCACCGAGTGGAAAGCCCCAGGTGCCCATCAATGGGGAAAACAAGGGCTTTATCCCCAGGTTAACCTTTCCTCCCCTAGCATATCCATGATCATGCAGTTTAGAACTGGTCATGTGGTTCAGATCCCACCCCCAACCCCGACTGTTCCTCCTCCTGGTATGTTACTAGCCATGCAATAGACCCCTTTAGAAGAGGAATACGGGGCCAAAGAATGGCCTCATGCTATTCCCATGCAGTCCCTTGAATAAGTCCGTTCTGACTCCACTGGTCTAACAACTGGTGCCATTCTTGCCACCAACAGAGGTAGCCACACATGTGAAGGTCTTGAGCAGATGGATTAATGTTCTGAAGACATCTTTCTGAATAGGACCTTTGCTTTTTATAAAACAAGCAAACTCACCACTTTTCTAAGCACAATCACATTGTGCTTTTCTGTCTCCTCACCAGAGGCCCTTCCCATCTTTCCCCTTGTCCTACCTCTCCTTCAAGGCACGATTCGGCAATTCATCATGTCTTGCCTTAAAAATCTTACATTTATAGAGCTCTTTTCATTTTTCAGTTGTCACATATGTGCCTTGTCAAAGCCTGTGACATCTGTACTGTTTCAAATGCCCCTTGTCCTCAACTAGGTTGTAAGTAGTTCTTAAGAACAGCATCTGATCGCCTGTGTCTTTCTTCCTAGCACACTACTCTGCCAGAGCTCATGCTTGCTTTTTATTCATTGTTTAGCAACATGGCTTAGGTAAGCAAAAAAGAATAAAATTATCACCCCAAACTACTCAGTCATCAAGGTTCTTGACTATTCTCAAGGGAGAAATAGAAAAGACTAAATTTTGCCTGACCGGTATGGCTCAGTGGTTGAGCATTGACCCATGAACCAAGAAGTTCACTGTTTCAATTCCCAGTCAGGGCATATGCCTGGGGTTGTGGGCTCAATCCCTAGTAGGAGGCATGCAAGAGGCAGCCGATTGATGATGTTTCTCTCTCATTGATGATGTTTGTATCTCTCTATCCCTCTCCCTTCCTCTCTCTCTAAAATAAATAAATAGACAAATAAAACATATTTAGAGAGAGAAACCAAGATGGCAGCATAGGTATACACCTAAAATTGCTGTCTCACGCAACCACTTCAAAAATACAACTAAAAGAATGATGTTTCTCTCTCTATCCCTCTCCCTTCCTCTCTCTCTAAAATAAATAAATAGACAAATAAAACATATTTAGAGAGAGAAACCAAGATGGCAGCATAGGTATACACCTAAAATTGCTGTCTCACGCAACCACTTCAAAAATATAACTAACAGACAAAACGGACATCATCCAGAACCACAGGAAGGCTGGCTGAGTGGAAATTCTACAACTAGAAGGAAAGAGAAAAGCACACTGAGACTCAGAGGAGGTGCGAAAGTAAAGTGGAGAGAGGTAAGGAGGAACGTGTGGAAAGGGCTGGCAACTGAGGACGCAGTTGTCTTTTTTAATCGGGAGGGAGACACAAGCTCCCGACTGCTCTGAACTCCAGTTCCAGGT
>NW_006297152.1:3156351-3158310 GCF_000327345.1 Myotis davidii
AAATATATTTAATTTTTTTTAAAAAAAGGACTAAATTTTTTGTGTGTCACTTACAGTGGATTTATGTAGGGATCCACTCAGATGAGAAATTACCTAAGTGGCTTCTGCTCTATAGACACAATAGTTCAAATAGTTGCGTCAGCATGACACTGAAACCACTTTCACTTCAAGAACAATTTAAGCTTTGGATCAAATATTTATTCTCTTTGCTAAGATGCTGCTGCCACCAAAATCTCCAGTACCTCTGAAATTTCCACAGAGGAGAGAGACGGTTTCATTCAATCACCTCTTGAAAAGTAACACATACTTGGGGGATGTGGTAGTAAATTTCCCCAAAAAATGGTGGCCAGAAAATGGGAGCAAATTTTGTAGTCATAATAAAAGGATACATGTAGCTGATTCCCTTCGATAAGATTTTTTGAGACAAAGAATAAATCAAGTTTGAACTTGGAGAAAGATTATTTTCCTAGTGGCAACATCAGAGGACATGGTGTGCTTGTTCAGTTCACTGGTTTACAAAGTTCTGGATGCAAATAGTTTAAAACAATTTCCAATTCCCAGTGTGGGGAAACACCCAGGTTCACAGGTGTCCTTTCAGTAAATGCAAAGTTCCCCTGAAAGTGCAAATGATGCTATCTATCATACCTGCATACGAGTACTGATTAAGTGATAAGCCTGAAATGCATTTCCCCCTTGGGGACTAGCCAGCAGGATAAGAGTGCTGCAGGTGATAATTAGCATTTGCCTAATAAAACAGGCCCAGATTTTCCATGCAGAACTTCCAGTAAACTTAGTTATAGTGCAATCATAGTCTGCCCTGCACGACTCACTATTATCATTAACCTGTTTCTGAGAGTCTTTATTATTATTAATTCAACCAATACTTATTAAGTACCTACTATGTTACCAAGCACCACGCTGGGGCAGAGGTGATTAAACTCACCTTGCCACCCAGGAACTAACAATTGAGTGGTGGAGAAAAACATGTAAAACAGATAATATTGATAACCAGCGGTAAGTGCTATAAAAAAGCAGATAGACAGTATAGTGGGTTCAAAAAAAGCAATGAAGGACATTACTCATTATGGCCAATGTTGCACTGCTAGGAAGGACACAAGTGAGGTTACTCAACCATTCTTCAATTGTTTTCTTGAAAAACACATTTTGAAACCACTTACTTTTCTATCAGGAATTTTACTTAGGGATTAACTCATCAACTAGTCATAAGAGCAAACATGATTTTTAAAAAGTAGTACAAACTTCAGGACCTGCAGGTCATTCACCTACCCGCCCTCAAAATGTGGACTAACCCCACTGTGAGCTTAGAGAATTCAAGCTCACTCCAAATAACCCCCTACCTCACTAATTACATAACTTTTATGTAGTGTCTTGCACATATGAGCTCACAGGTTTGTGAATGAGTTTTTCTACTTCTGTTCATTTTATCAAGTTGTTCTCTCTATGTCAAATGCTATTTCCATACCTTCTCCCTTTTCTTCACCTCCCACCACAAACTTCTACCCACCCCTCTCATCATGTCTATTTGCGAAGATAGTTTTAAAGGGAGATGGTATAGAAGGAAGAACAAGACTTCTCAAATTAGACATTTATGACTCGAACTCTGATACTATCACCTTATTTGGTCACTTCATGTCTATGACCTCCAGTTTCTTCTGTGAAATTACAGTAAGTCCTTCATAGTGTTACTGTGAAAGAAAACAGACATATGTAGAAAGTTCCTGGTATGTTTTAGCGCCAGGCACCCAGTCAGAGTGCAATAAAAGCTAGTTTCTTCTCTCTCTCTCTCTCTCTCTCTCTCTCTCTCTCTCTCTCTCTCTCTCTCCCAGAGGACATTTCCCCATTGATTCTCAGAGACAGTGGAAGGGAGGGGGAGAGACAGAGAGAGAGGAACATTGATGTGAGAGAAACACATCAATTGGTTGCCTCCTGCACACACCC
>NW_006297152.1:3158462-3161464 GCF_000327345.1 Myotis davidii
TTCCAGAAGCCACCCGACCTACCACTGAGGTCCATTCCTGCGAGCAGAGCCACACTTCCCAAGTCTCCAATGGCCTTTGTGGGAAGAAAGTCTGCAGTTGAGAAACTTTAGAAATTAGGAGAAAATAGGATTAGGGTACAGAAAAGCATTATTAACCCCAAACTGTTTTAAATTCAGTAAAATCAAATCATAACCCAACTTGCTAAATAAAAACAGTATCGATGACATTTAGACCTTCTAAATTAGCAATTATGACTACTGTATCCTTCTCCATTTACCACTCCCTACTCATTAAAAAACTTGTAAAGAGTTTCCTGCCCTGTCATTTATAAAGCTGCTTTCAAATTCATTTGGTTTTGATGAAAATAATCCACATGCTGCCGGAAGGTGTGTTCTATCTGCACCCAAGTGTTCGATACTTCCCTGATTTTATGTCTCAGGGCTGTTGCCTCCCTAGTTTGAAGTTCCAACATGGTTGCCAAAAAGGGAAGCACTTAGATGCTTGAGGGGAAAAAAGCTTTAATAAGGCCTAATAAACCACTGTGTACTGCCAAGTAGGCATTCTACAATTCCACTTCCCAGTACTCAAGTCCACGTGGCTTTCCTGGTCAAAGACTATTCACCCCCTAGCCACCCAAGGCTGCAATTCCACAGTCTGAAAATTGACTTTTTTTTTTTAATATATTTTATTGATTTTTTACAGAGAGGAAGGGAGAGAGATAGAGAGTTAGAAACATCGATGAGAGAGAAACATCGATTAGCTGCTTCCTGCACACTCCCCACTGGGGATGTGCCCGCAACCCAGGTACATGCCCTTGACCGGAATCGAACCTAGGACCTTTCAGTCCGCAGGCTGACGCTCTATCCACTGAGCCAAACTGGTTTCGGCTGAAAACTGACTTTTTTAAAAGCCTCCTCTCTTTGCTTTCTCCAGCTCCTTGAACAATAACCATGGTCCTATTCTGTTTCTCTCTTAACTCTCTTTCCTAATAACCTACTCTATGCCATTGAACTCTTGACTCCACCTTCAGTTCCTATACTCTTGGCTACTTCCGTTAAAAAAACTACTAACATATATGTGGCAGATCTATTTCATTCTATGCACTTCATATATGTTAACACACTTAACATTCACAACAAATTTAGAAAGTAGCCACTCTTATTCCCATTTCACAGGTGAGGAAACTGAGGCTCAGAAACGTTATAAGAGTTCGTCTTCTTCCTCCTCTTCCTTCTATACACTGTCTGATGTCAAATAAATATTGCTTGTCTCAGCACCAATGTGTTACCACAATTAGGTAGATTCCTAAACAGAAGAGAAATGTTTCCATGCCATATCCCAAAGTCTCTCCCTGAGTTACCCCATCTCTAGCTGAGAGATATGCCCTCTCTTTGAGGTCACCAATAAAGATGTGATACAGAAAAAATAAAAAAAACAACAACAACACAGCTTTCTGGATTAGGCCACAATCAACTTTGTACAGTATTTTGCTTTCGGACAGGAACACAAAGTCATTTTGTAAAAGACATCTACAGCTGCATAATCCTTAAGGCCTTTTAATGAACTTTAATGGATCTATCACTACTATTTCATGCCCTTGTGAACCAATTAATATTAGCAAAATACAAATTTCTATAGATTTTCTATCTCTAATGAACGCGAAAACTATCTTACAGTGTCAAGATGGATTCTCTGCGGCCAACTGATGTTTCACTCTCACATCGATGTTTCTCTCTCTCCCGCTCCTTTCCTCTCTCTCTAAAAATCATAAAAAATCTTCAAGAAAAAAAATGTATCCTCTGTTTCTGACATAATCCTATGGCTCATGGAATAAGCCATATTTGCTCCCTTCAGTCACTCAACAAGCATTTATTGAGCTCAGGAATACCACAGTGAGCAAGACAGATAATACTCCTCCTCTCTTGGTGTCAGCAAGGGACGTAGGCAATAAAAGAATAAACACTTAATTGCAGATAATAATGAGTGTTATGAGTGAAATCAGACAGGCTGATGTGAGAGAGAGAGAGAGTGAAGTGGCTATAGGGGAAATTAGCTTACACTGGGTGATCAAGGAAGGCCTCTCTGAGGAGGTGACATTCAGCTAAGACCTGACTACCAAGAAGCAAGCATGCAGTCCGGGCCGAGGACACAGTGAATGGGTGTTTCCATACAAGTCTTCAGGAGGGAACAGGACCCAGAAACCCCTGCCCTTGGAGAGTTCACCATTGTGTATGTTTCTTCATGACTTTATGAGCTTAATACACAAGTCGTGTCAACCTTGATCGTGTAGACTAAAGAATGTAAATCACAACTATAAGGCCATTTTCCTCCCTCTTATCACTGCAGTCGCCAAATGCCCAGGACTATTGTGTTTTGGCTCCCTCTGGAGCACTCCTATCTGAGCCAGCGGCAGTTACCGATCATACCTGTTGATGATTAACACCCACAGGCTGGAAAACACATTCTGCAAGTCGGTCAACCATAAAATTCTTACTAAATAAGGCTGCAGGAGATGTAGCCCAGTTCTTGGGGAGCTGAGCCATTCATTCCTGCATAATCTCCACCTTGCTCAGTCCCTCACCCATCTCACCCTGTCCCCAGGGGCCTGTGTTGGATAATAACTTTTCGTAATGCGTTAGAAGCCAGTCCTTAACAATTGAGCATTGTCTTTCTCATTGCTTTATGGTGAAATACTGCTAAGACCCTCGGGCTTGTGTGTAATACTGGATAAATAATGTTATAAAAGTTCTAAGACTTAACTTGATAAAAAGATAATTTACCCCCCAAAAAATGATGAGCTTTAGTAGACATTCCAGATGAGCCTACCTTCTAGGTTAAAAAGCATCACAAAGTTAAAAATATACTGTATTCCATATTAGTGATAATTACATTCTCTCAATAGGAAAGGTATACTTTCTTTGCAATCAACCCATCCATTATTCAAGAAGAAAACACAAGTATATAACCAAGCACTGAAATTCATTGGGCCTGGACTGCACCG
>NW_006297152.1:3162470-3164839 GCF_000327345.1 Myotis davidii
CACAGCAGCAGAAAAGTGAAAGCTCTGGAGATCTGCAAAGGGTCACCCTTGAGTCATCAGGTGACTAATGATCAGCCTGAGTGTTAGGAAACTACCCAACGTCTGAGAAATAACCCCCGAAAAAGATTAGAAAGAGCAATTCCAGAGCTCACACAGAGCCAGAAACAGTTCCTGTTCCCACCAGCGAGAGTAGAAAAACTTGTAATTAATGAGGCATCAGACTGAGGGATCAAAAGGATTAGTCCCAGGTAGTGGGGCCAAATCTGTCCTAGACAAAATCCTGCTCTGCTCCCATCTAGTGAAATTCAAAGGCAAGACTGAAAAGATTCAACTGTTTCCAAGTAACTTACATGGATCCCAAAACAATATCCAGTTCCCCCAAGAAGAAAACTCACCATTTCTGTAACTGATCAAGTATATTAGTTTGCGAGGGCAACTGTAATAAAATACCACAAAATGGGTGACTTAAACAACAGAAATTTATTTTCTCACAGTTGTGAAGGCTTGAAGTCTGAGATCAAGGCATTGTCAGGGTTGGTTCCTTCTAGGAATGGAGGGATGTGAGAGAATGATCTGTGCCAGGCCTTTTTTCCTGTCTTGTAGAGGCCATCTTCTCCCTGTGTCTCTTCACATGGCTCATGCTTCTGAATTTCCCCTTTTTAAAGGACATCCGTCATATTGGGTAAGGGCTCACCCCAATGACCTCATTTTAATGTGCTTAACCCTGTATTAATCCTATTTCTATGTAAGGTCACATTCTGAGATACCGAAGATTAGGACCTCAAGTTATGAGTTTGAGGGGGAGGCATAATTCAACCCATAACACCAAGTATGCAAATAAACAGGAAAATATATGGTCCACATTGAGAAAAACCAATCAATAGAAATCAAGAAATTATATGGATGACAGAATTAGAATTTGACAAAGACATTAGAACAGTTTTTAAAGCTGTGTTTCACTTGTTGAATCTCAGAGGGAAGGCAGGGGTGGGTGGGTGGGTGGGAAGAGATCAACCAACGAACTTATATGAATACTAGTAGATGCATAACCCATGGACACAGACAGTGTGGTGAAGGCCTGGGTGGGCTAGCAGGGGTCAATGGGGAAAAAAATGGGACATAGGTAATACTTTCAACAATAAAGATTCTTTTAAAAGGTCATACATAATCCATGGACACAGACAATAGGGTGATGAAGGCCTGGTGGAGGGGGGTAAGGGAGGCTATAAGGGGTCAATGGCAGAAAAAAGGGAACATATGTAATACTTTCAACAACAAAGATTTTTAAAAAAAAGAAGTTAGAAGAAAGTGGTATAAATAATATTACACAGAGACTTGGAAGATATAAAAGGACTCAAATGAAAGTTCTAGAGATATAAAAATATAATGCGTGAGATGAAAAACACACTGTAAGAGGTTAATAGTATATTAAATACTGCAGAAGTGATAATCAGTGAACTGGCAAACTAAGCAATAAAATTATCAAAAGTGAAACTCAGAGAAAAAAAGGTTAGGGGGAAAATGAGCAAAGCATTAATTAGTGAGCTGTGGGACAACATCAAGCAGCCTAATATCTATGTAAATAGAATGCCAAAGGAAGGGCGAGGTGAGAGACTAAAAAATTATTTGAAGAAATATTAGCTGAAATTTTCTAAATTTGATGAAAACGAAAACTACAGAAGCTCAACAAACTCCAAGTATAAGAAAGAAGAATAAAAGTACACCATCATGTTGTTATCAAATTGCTTGAACATTAACGAGATAATGGCAGGTCACAAAGGGCCTTGGAGAGCCATTGCTAGGATTTTGACTTTGATTCTGAGACAGGTGGGAAGTCCTGGGGATTGGGGGTTTGAACTGAGGAGAACCATGAAATGACACCTAGATTTTAAATTGTGCCCCTGGCTGTTGTGTGAAGCATAGACTACTGAGGATTAAGGGGAGGAACAGGCAGACTGTAGGAAGCTACTGCAGTGGTCCAGGGGAGAGAGGATGGAGGTTTCCATCGGGGGATTACAGATCATGGTGAAGAGACCCGCTAAAGGTGGTTGCCCACCTGGCAGTTCTGGCCGAGGTGCCAGGGATGGACAGCTATATTTTCTTGGGGAAAACCTTTCTTAACAATATTTATTGTCTCTAATAAAAATATCAGAAAATTGTCAGAAACGTTATAAGAGGTAGAGTCAGGGTTCAAACTTGGGCTGTGTGAGGGTCATGTAGCCAACCCTTGCTAAATTTCCTCAATTCCTGCTCAAACTAACACCTCAGGCCACACAGAGTGTCTACTGCTGGTTTTGTATAAAGTGTATTTTAGGTGAAATGTACCCTTGTGAAATGACTGCCTGTTTCCTTTTCTTCTCCTCCTCCTC
>NW_006297152.1:3166328-3168297 GCF_000327345.1 Myotis davidii
TCAAGAAGAAAACACAAGTATATAACCAAGCACTGAAATTCATTGGGCCTGGACTGCACCGTTGCATTAGACTGTTTTCCTCTAACCCAGTCTAAGTCTCCACATTCCCACAGTCAGCTTTGGGAAGCTGACTTACTGGTGTCACTTGCTAACATTAGGGTGTGATATTTTTTTCTCATTGTTCTACACACCTCTGAGAATGGTCAGATATCTTCTACTTGTATGTTTATGGAAAGCTACAGCAATCTCTTAATGAAGAACTTTTTTTTTTTAAATTCTGAAAGTTTGTGCTTCCCTAAGTTGATCCAACTTTCTTCTTTCTGTCCTGTAACTTAGGCTAGTTTTCAATCCTAGAGACAGGATGCCTCTATGATGATATAATTAAGAGGCGAAACATAGTCGGGAGACCTAAATTCTAGTCTTGTATTTATGTATTCATTCAAAAAATATTTATGACATACCAATTATGTACCAGACCCACCATCACTAATAGGTTTTTCACCTTGGACAAGTAACTAAATTGCTCTATGCCCCTGTTTTCTTACCTGTACCTATCTCTATAAAGAGGGCATTGTATCACATAAACTCTAGTCCTTTGCAGTCCTAAATATCATTGCTTCTAAGTCCAATTCTAACCTCCATATTGTTTCTCAGTCAGACTTGTCTCTAAGTGAACTGACTTTGTCATATAGAAATATCCCGTTAAAATAAAGGCCAGTATTGGTTATAGCTCCTGAAGCATTGATGTAATTCCATTGAGAGGGAAAAAATTACAGAAATCAATATTTCTGGACTTCGGATGATTATTTGCAAGGATAACAAATAAAGAAATTATACTATATGTATTTTCACAAACAAGAGTCTGAAAACAGTAATATGTTATAAATGGCTCAGAACCAGTTTCCTCAAGAAGAAAACACAAGTATATAACCAAGCACTAAAATTACAAATAAAAAATGTAAAACTCCAAGCTGAACAGACAATGTGAAAAACAGGTATACAAAAATATTGCTGGTAACATAGTATATGCTTTCTAAATAATAATTTGACCTATATCAAGGACCATAAAATGGGTGTGTGGGTTAATTACAGTAATAGTCCTAATCTTCCTTTTCTCCATCTGTTGATTCTGGGTTCACCCATGTAATTTGCTTTGACCAATGAGCTTGCTCTCTTTCCAATCAAAACCATGAGAACATGCCCAGGTTAGCCTGCTGAGAGGACATAAGAGACAAATGGAGAAGAGCCACGTCTTTCCAACTGGAACTGACAGTTTCCCTGAGTTAAGGAGCTGGAGCTGGGAGTTCAGAAAGACTAAGGCAGCTAGAATTTGTAGGGCAGAACAGCAGAAAAGTGAAAGCTCTGGAGATCTGCAAAGGGTCACCCTTGAGTCATCAGGTGACTAATGATCAGCCTGAGTGTTAGGAAACTACCCAACGTCTGAGAAATAACCCCCGAAAAAGATTAGAAAGAGCAATTCCAGAGCTCACACAGAGCCAGAAACAGTTCCTGTTCCCACCAGCGAGAGTAGAAAAACTTGTAATTAATGAGGCATCAGACTGAGGGATCAAAAGGATTAGTCCCAGGTAGTGGGGCCAAATCTGTCCTAGACAAAATCCTGCTCTGCTCCCATCTAGTGAAATTCAAAGGCAAGACTGAAAAGATTCAACTGTTTCCAAGTAACTTACATGGATCCCAAAACAATATCCAGTTCCCAAGAAGATAAAACTCACCATTTCTGTAACTGATCAAGTATATTAGTTTGCGAGGGCAACTGTAATAAAATACCACAAAATGGGTGACTTAAACAACAGAAATTTATTTTCTCACAGTTGTGAAGGCTTGAAGTCTGAGATCAAGGCATTGTCAGGGTTGGTTCCTTCTAGGAATGGAGGGATGTGAGAGAATGATCTGTGCCAGGCCTTTTTTCCTGTCTTGTAGAGGCCATCTTCTCCCTGTGTCTCTTCAC
>NW_006297152.1:3169597-3170776 GCF_000327345.1 Myotis davidii
CAGTATTGGATCTCTCGAATATATTGGGGAAAACCTTTCTTAACAATATTTATTGTCTCTAATAAAAATATCAGAAAATTGTGAAAGCCAACAAGTGAACATTTACATGTGGGAGACTGGTATGAAAGGCTATTGCTAATGGAACTAGAAACACAAGGACATCTGTTTTCAAGGGCTGAGGTTCATTCACTGAAGTTTCTTCTTAGATGATAATTAAATAGGAATTCTCCCTCGTTTCTATCCCAGCAATATAAAATGCGCTCTTACTATCATCAGCTCACTTCCTTGCCTTAGTGAATTCTATAGGAAAAAAAATTAACTCAATTTCTGATCATTGAACATTAGCATTACTTTAGCATCCTAATGCATGTTTAATAATTCATACTACACTAAATAGATATACATGATACATGAGACTGGCCTGAATGTATACTGAATCCTAGGATGTACTCTGGAACTGTGATTCTTTTTTTAAAAGGCTTGCATGTTTGTTTTGTTTGTATCACACATATTTATCCCGAGAGCAGACTGAAGATGAGCTCTGGTTAATGAATTATGGCTAATCAAGTGGTGTTTTCCCCGAGACCCCCGCCTCCGAGGGCTGCAGTGCACATCCTTTGCTGACTCTACAGCTGATAATAATACACAACAAATAATTACTGCAATTAATCATCTGTGCCTGAAACGAACGTATTACTGACCTCAACCATGTTATTCGAAACACAGATCAAAACACCCCCTTCCATGACATGCCTGCACTTTTTACAGCCTTCCCTGCAATTCTCTCTCCAGCAACATTTTTCTGGACTGACAGAACCTTTAACCAGATTTTCAAACCAAGGGCTATTTACATCCTCCAGTACATTTCAGTGAAATTAATTTGAATTGTTCTCCCTTTTTTACCAGCTTCTCAATAAATCTTGCTGGCAGTTTAAATAGAAATATCAAGCCAGGCTGGCTTGTGGTAAAAATTACCCCTGCTAAATGTTCCGCCCAGAGCTTGAATGGTAAAAAAAGAATGTTGAAAACACGCTGTATCCATTTTCTAGGGTTGGCATAACCACGCATCACAGACTGGGTGGCTGAAACAACCCGTTTACTTCTGACAGTTCTGGAGGCTGGAAATCTCAGGCCACGGTGTCAGCGGGTTTGCTTTCTTCTGAGGCCTCTCTCCTTGGC
>NW_006297152.1:3171012-3176327 GCF_000327345.1 Myotis davidii
TGGGGGGGGGGGACACAATTCAGCCCATAGCACTAACTATTTAGGAAAAGTACATGGTATAAATCTGTTGTCACCAATTAGCTATTTCATGAACAAGGATGTTTGATTCTTTGAACACCGAGAATGTGCTAAGCCCAGAATATAGCATGTGACACCCTCACTCCCCATATGGAGAATGACCTAAGTCTGTACAACCCCCCAAACCCACAGCAGAGGCTGGAGATGCTCAGAGGCACTGGGGTCTGGCCCACTTCTGCTCAGCGCCCAGCTCTGCATGCAGGAGACAACCACGAGCCAGGCTCAGGATGTGTCTTAAGAAGAATCTCTTTGCCAGGTGCCCCAACCTTTTGTGCAGTTCATGAAGCCAGATAAAAAGAACTGATTTATGTTTTCTGAAAGACACTTACCACAGAAAAAGACAACCCTTTGCTCTTTATTTCCCCCCAGCCATATTTGTAACCCTGCAGTTTCCTGCCTGGTCCTGGCCCTAGAGGGTCAGAGGGGACACTGGTTCTTGATCCACAGGAGATCATACCATCTAGACTCCTCAGAGAAAGTACCACTACTCTCCCCAAAGTAGCTGTGAACACGTGCGCAGGCCGAGAGACCAATGCTCCTAAAGATCTGTAACTCTGGGAACACAGACCTTCTTCAGCACCGTGCTCATAGCTGAACAAACTGTGACAGAGGAACATCTTTTATACACATATCTTCTCCTTTTCCCTAGCCCCCCTCCTTCCACACATCCCTCAGTTTCCATAGCATTTCCTGGAGTACCAGGTGCCCCTGACTCCAGGGGGCGGATTTAGTGGCAGTGGCACATCTGGGATTCTGTTGCCCTCCTAGCATCTGGGAATCCTTTCCCAGCCTTGTGTTAAGAAGTTTTTGGTGCAGTGGAAAGCATATGGGTTTGGGAGTGAGAGAAACCTAGGTTTGAATCATAGCTCCAACACATGTTCTTAAGCAACTGGACTGACCTTCAGTTCCTTCATCTGTCAGTTGAAGTTACTATGAACGCCAACTGAGTGAATCTGTCTAAAATACATAGCACATTATCCAACATCTTATTGGTTCCATTCCTTTGCACGCCCAAGGATTTCCCTGGCAATGGTGAGCCAATGGTAAGTTTTAATTGGAGTGTAAAATCAAATTGTGGTCAAAACAAGCCCTCTTATTATCACGACACCTATACACCACTGGTGTAACCCCACGGGAAGACATGGTCACACCAAGGTACGGACATCTGGAGGCTTAAAAGGCCATACTCATCTCAAATTGGCCTTAAATTTGTTCACTGATAAATATCAGGAAATGAGAAAAAAACTAAGCATCAGACAGCTTGAATTGGATGATAAAAAATCGCCCCCGCCTCCCACCCCCCCGCTAATGTAGACATGCTGATTGTATGAATAAAGAATGAAATACATATGCAATTAAATGATTAGAACCTGAAGTAACTTGCTTTGCAGCAAAGAAAGTAAGCAAATCAGCTTCAAGAAACCTTCTTGGCAAACCCCCACCTCAAGTGGGTCACTCACTGTGAATTCTCTCCACCCTCAAGTGTACAGGTTGGGTTGCCTCACCCTATACTTATCTATATTCACACATCACTTATGTTTCAGGTCTTATATCTCCCTGAATTTATTGCCAATTCCTCCTAGGAATAAATCATAGCTTATATTTCTTTTGTATACTTCCCTTGGGTAGGACAAGAAAAAAAAGTAAAAGGAAGGAAGGCAAGAAGGAAGGAAGGGAGGAAGAAAGGGGAAAGCAGAGAGGAAGACCTGCTTCAAAAGGAAGACTGAACTTTGTGGTTAAGTATCCTGTGGTGAAATATCCCCATGCAAACTGGCCATCTGCAAACTATTTGCTCTTGGCCGTTCTGTTGAACTTGGTGTGTCCATCTTCTTGTTATAAATGCTTGTTGGAGAATTCAGCATAAGGAACCATCTGCCATGTTTGACCTGAATCATCAACAATAAGCAGGGTATTCATTTATAGCCCGTGTTGGTCATTAGTGACTAATTAAATGTGAGCAGCAAAGGCAATACTCTCCAGAACAGCTGTTACAGATGGGGACAAGGCAGCAGAAATAATTGCACAACTGGTTCTATAAAGAGCTCTGAATCTAAATCCAGGTGTTGTCTTCTGATGACAGGACCTAAAACAAAGAATTAGTAACACTGGCAGAGGATCTGGAGAATGAGCAGGGCTCGAGTCCTCTTAAGCCCCACACCACTGTGGGGGAGGAAGGGATCATTACACTTGTCCAAACGTGCCCCCTTCTGGAAGCGATCCCTCGCACCCCTCTGAATTCCCTTAGCACTTTACACCACTTGTGAGGCTCATGTTGTGCACATCATTGGAGCATTATCTTTTAGATTTGTGTCTTCTTATTTCCACCACTTGTAGATTCTTTAAGGGAATGGCTTTGCAACATTCAACTTTGAACCTTACATAAGACCAAACTTAGCACTTTTTGCTGAGCTAACAATGAAGAAACATTTGTTGCATAAATGAATAAAATTTTTCATTGTCTTTTAGTCTGGAATATATCATCTTATCTATTTCTTCATGTGGTCTTAAACAGACAAATCCGATAACTACTTATGGACTTTGGTAAAGAAACACAAGATGGCATGATCTAACCGCAGAATCATGGGTGGAAGGTCAGGAGACAGAGTCTTCTCCTGGTGCTTTTTCTAAACATAAAGTGGACTTTGGTAAGTCATGTGACTTCTCTCAGTTACTTCATGTATAAGCTGAGGGGAAAGAATATCTGTCCTGTAAAGCAACAAGGGAAGGGAAGAGAGGAGACATGTATTGCAGGTCAGGTACCAGCTTAGGTGCATGAGTTTCATAAAAACTTTGCAGTGGTTTCCCAGCTTGACAGACAAGGAAACGGAGACTCATGTCAAGTAAATGGCAAGAGTCACTCAGCTAAGTAATTGGCAAAGTGAGAACACACACCCAGAGTAGCTAACTCCAAAGCAGTTCCGGTCAAATCATTTGACACTTAGTGAGAGCCACTGAGCTGGCACCATGATGATTGCCAAGGGTACAGAGGTGAACTAAACAGAACGCTAAGTGTCTATGAGAGGATGAAAACACATAAACAAGTAATTGGACCAGATTATGTAAAAGAATTCCTTTCACCCCACCCTACTGCTTTTTAATGAGGCTGTGAAAAATAAACTATGTAAAAGTCAAAAGGTCTTTCGTAAGTGCCTGTGCCCAATACTGCAGTACTTGCACTAGGAAATACACCTTAAATAAAGAACTCTTGGTCCCACCCTCAAGATTACAATCTCATTTAAGGAAATGTCAGTGCTGGAAGTGGTGAACTTCACTTATCCAGAAAAGTTCATTCACATGGAACAATGCATCTCATTAAACTAATAGGTAAAATTTAATATTGCTAAGCTTGTTTTTGAGACGACTTGACAACTATTGCAATTAAGACCAAGGTCTTGGCAATACAATGAACACAGTGTTGTCACACATCAAGGCTACAACTTTATGAATGCTATGTCAGCTAATCACCATTAATAAATAAACCACAGGTTTCTGTAGACTTATAAGAGGAATATTCTACTAACCATCTTCTGGCTTTGACTGCATATTCCTCTGTAACTAGAGATACTTTTTGATTAAGCAATCTTTTTAAAGTTTAATAATTTCTTCTCCCTTGAAACAGTAATATTAACTTTTATTCATAAGAACTTCCTCCTCCTCAGGTAGCCAAGAATTGTGTACACTATACATGAAATCAGAACATCAAAATACACGTTAACTTCAAGAGAAAGTTAAACTGAAAAGCATGGGATTATTAGCTAGGAATTACCAAGTAGATACTGAGTTATAGAAGGATGTTTTATGTTATATTCCTTCAGTATCTCTCACTTTTGTATTATTATGAGTCTTTTACAAGCAGAATTTTCTTACTTTATTGTTGAAACAGTGTTTAAAGCATGTACACATAACCCATGGGCTTAAATTCAGTGATTCGTTGTCTTTTATTATTTTGTCTTTTTAAAAATATACTTTTTATTGTTGATAGTATTACAGTGATTTGTTGTTATTTTATGTTCATTCAACAAAAATAATATGCAATTTGAGAAGGCTTCTCCTTATGTCATAACACAAAGGATTGAATTTTTTATTCTCTAACACAAAATAAGAGCTACTTGCTTAGCTATTTACTATTATTTCTTTGTTCAGATAGTATTGGGCGAAGAAAACCTCCAAAAACATATAGGTGAAAACAAACATACCACCACTGTTTTAAAAAATGGATTCAAGCATATATAACTCTCTCTTCTGAACTGACATAATTTCTATTACTAGCACAGTGAGCTCATATTTAATATTTTACAATTGTCCTGTTAAGTATACTAGTATATTCTCCCTGGGACTGCCTTGAAATATCTTCAAATGTCAATGAACTCCTACATTAAGAAGAATTTACTATGAGATCAATAAATAATCTCAGATTTTGGTGACTGTTCAAGGAAGTTCATTGCCTATGGAAGGAATCACAAAAGAATGGGGCTAGGATTTTCAGGGACTAAATTAGGAAACATCAAACCTTAGAGGCTGTGAAGGGTCTAAGGCTCTCCATCTTTCCCCCAATAGAGTTGGTTGCACTTAGGGCTCAACTATAAGGAGCCATCCCTCCTCCTGCTCATCCATTTTGCTCTAAATCATTTAGGGATGAGAAGTCTTATGGGAGTAAGAAGTCCAGGACCCAGATTCCACCCAATGTGAGTCATGGAGCTTACCCCCAAGTGGTGCCAGGACACCAAAGTAAAGACAGGAAAACATGCTCCAAGTGGAAGTTCACCATGTGGTCGAGGGTTCCACAGTCAGGGGGCCACACTGGCATGTGTATGCAGTGGATGCTAGAACTTCTCAAAAGTTGCCCTGGAGATGAGTGTGTAAACTGAAAGGACTGTTCTACTGAAGTGCCCATTTAATACCATCTTTTGGGGATTCTTATCACTGAGCATAATGCTTAGTAGCAATATGGCCTTTTTCTCACCACAGACACCAAAGTCTGGGCAGAGTCTTCACAGGTCAGAGGGAACCTGGAAGCAAACGAGGTCTCAAGATCTGGGCCAGTTCACTAAGAAATGTTTGCTAACTTCCTGTCCCACCCCCACCAGCAAGGTGGTAGCAAAGAAGCATTAAAAAGCATTCATTCGTGGCTGCAGCGTGCAACAAAGGGAACATTCAAACTTCTGTTTGATGACAAAACTATATACCTATAAACAACCACAACAAAAAAAAACATCCCATAGGTCTCTTCCTGGTCT
>NW_006297152.1:3176361-3183097 GCF_000327345.1 Myotis davidii
TCTTTCCCATTGAGCCATGTATCTCTTTCTCTGGCTATCTTTAAAAAGGCTGGATGTTAAACTGTCAGGGAGGAGTCAAGTGACAACTAAGCTAAAATAAGGTACAAAGAAAGGTCTCATGCCATGTTTCTGAAAGCATGGTCCACTGACAATGCATTGAGTAGTAATGATATTTATAACAAAGTCTATACTTTTGTTTGGGTTATGAACCATTTATTTATGACTTTTAATAAAAACCAGACATTGCCTCATTACTGTCTCATCCAAAAAGTATGCCTTGCAATGAAATCTGGTGAGGTCTAATTTTTTTACCCTTAGAGTGGTATGTATGTTAATAATGAAAAGTGAGAGTATTAGATGATTTGTTCAGGTCAGTGGTTCTATGACTATAAATCTGTGGTTGTAAGTATTAATGAATTTTTATCAGAGATGCTGAAACTACATTAAAAAAAGAAGCACTGCACGGTTGGCGTGGTTCAGTGGTTGAGTGTCAACCCATGAAGTAGGAGGTCAGGGTTCGATTCCCGGTCAGGGCATGTGCCCAGGTTGCGTGCAGGCTTGATCAGCAGTGTGGGGTGTGCAGGAGATAGCCGATCAATGATGTTTCTCATCAATGTTTCTACCTCTCATCCCCTCTCCCTTCCTCTCTCTCTAAAAAAATCAATTAAAAAAAAAAGACACCATTGTGCCGATGTGGAAGGAGGTTCCTCATAGAGTGCAACAGAGTTTGGTTAGTAGTCTGTCTCTAAATATTTTTACTCAAAAATAAGGTGGTAAAACAATGTTCAAGTTTGTGAATGAATCTAGCTGGGAGATAACAGAAAAAACAAACAAATCAAGACTCAAAAGTATTTTGGCAGGGTCAGAACCAACCCAGGAGACTAGGTAGGAAACATAGTTTTTTCCTTGGGTATCTGCTTGGAATAATTTGTAAAAACTGTTGGAATACTATGTTGAGAGGAATTCTAAAGGCACGCAGGGCTGGGGGAGAAGAGTATTGAAACCTATCAACATTATCTGGTCGTTACATCCAGACAACACAGTGTATTACTGTGATGTCCCACAGTTATTTATTTAGTAAGTGTTTATGCAGGGTTCCTATGTGCTCAGAGAGAAAGGGTACTACAACCATTCAACGGTGTCTAGAGTTGTGACCACAACTGAGATAACCTGAGGGTAAAGGAGAAGTTTACTTATTTATTCCCTCATTTATTTAACAACTACTCATACAGAGTTTCCCATATACCAAGCACTGTCCTAAGGGCTTCAAAATATTAAATTGATTCTCCTAACAATCATCCTATATAATAAAAGTCTAATATGCAAACCGACCAAACGGCGGAATAACCGGTGGAATGACCGGTCACTATGACATGCACTGACCACCAGGGGGCAGATGCTCAACACAGGAGCTGCCCCCAGCCTGCAGGACCCAGGCAAGCCAAAGCAGGTGCCAGCGGGGGGGGCCCCCATCACTCCACTGGTTGGCCCACAGAGGGAGGCAACCAGCGGTGGCGGCTGGGGGCAGGGCCAGCCAGCAAGCGTGGGGCAGTGGAGGGCAGGGCTGGCCAGCGAGCAGGCAGTGCTGTCCGCCCCCCCAGATTGCTCTGCTGGTCGCCTCCCTCTGACTGGCAGTGGCGGTAGCGGAACGGTTAGTGGGTGCGATTGGCGGGCGGGACGGCTGGCAAGTGGGCAGCACCGCATCCTCCCCTCCCCCCAAATGCCCTGCAGGTTGCCTCCCTCTGTAAGAGGTGACCAGCGGTGGCAGTGGGGGGCAGGGCCGTCAAGTGGTTGGTGCCAGGCCTAGGGACCCTAACTGTGCACGAATTTCATGCACTGGGCCTCTAGTATTATATAAGATACTATTATTACTCTCTTTACAAAGGACAGGTTAGGTAACTTGCCCAAGGTCAGAGAGCTACTGAGTGCACAGCTGGGATTCAAGCCTAAGCAGTCTGTTACCAGGGTAGGTGCCCCTAACCACCACACTGTGACGCACATCTTCCACAAAATATGGACCATTCCTATACACATAATACATTTTAATGTATTTAAAGATAAATTTTAAATCCTAAATTTAGGACCAGAAAATATAATGTGTCATATAAATATAGAATGGGAGAGGCAGATTCATACAAAAAGAAAATTAGTTTGGGATTTATTTTAAGTCCAAGATACATAATGTTGCAGCTAAGAAAACTAACAAACTTCCAGACGTTATTGATACAAAAGAAGTAAGGAAGAAGAATAAAAGGGGAAAGAATTAGAATTTATTGATTCTACTGGGTGCTAGGTACTTATATATAATATAGTATTTACCCTGGATTAAATCTCTTAGAGGTAATTATTTATGGTAGATTGGTTGCATTTTTCAGATATCATAAGAGAAGATGGGGGGGGGGGGCCGAACATAAACTGAATGCCTATGGGGTCCTTGACGCTTTACTTATTAAAATCTTACATCAGCCTAGTGAGAGATAAGCATCATTATCATGATTTAGACATGAACCATCTGAAGTTTAGAATGTATAAAATATTGTTAGAGCCAGGATTCAAATTCATATGCATCACATTCTGTGTTGGGCTGAAATAAAGACACCCCCGCCCCCCCGCCCAAGATGTCCACATCCGATTCCCCCAGAACCTGCGAATATATTACCCTGTACGGAAAAAGGGACTTTGAAGATATGGTTATGGATCTTGAGGTGGGGAAATTATCCTGGGTAGTCTGGGTGAGTCCTAAATGTAATTATGGGGTCCTTGTAGGAGGAAAGTAAAGAGAATGTGACTGCAATAGAGAAGAAGGCAGTGTGTCCATGAACGCAGAGACTGGAGTGATCTCCAAGGGCTGCAGGGTGCTCTACAAGTGGAAGGTAAGGAACAGGTTCTGCCCTGTGGCTTCCAGAAAGGACCAGCCCTGCTGGTACCTAGATTGTAACTTCCTAAGACACCATTTGGACTACCGACCTTCCGAACACAAGAAAACAAATGTGTGCTGTTTTATGTTTGTGGAATTTGTTGCAGCAGCAACAGGAAATTAATACAGGCTCCCAACTTAGAGAACACCCATATAAATAAATTCAGAGCAACAAACACTCCGTGCATTCCTAAGATGGAGGACTTAAACATCAGAAAAAGCCAACACCTGGAGCCTCGGCCGACCAGATAGGGAAGTTTCAAATATGAACACCCTCCAATAACACCATCATGACTATTCCAAAGTAAAATCTGGAAACCCTGAGCCGAGGACTCCAATCACTCCTCCCAGCTGGGAGGAAGGAATAGTGTGAGGGCCAGCCCCTCAGGTAGCCAAGCCATAAAACCTTGCAGAACTCAATCAGAATTTTGAACTGAACCCTCAAGCTTGAGGTGGCCAACACAAACCTCAGTAGAACTAGTTGTACTTCCAGTAGCAAAACACTTTTAAACAAAGGCCACGTTACATGTCCAAGTCTTAGGGCAAAACCTGGCATCTGTCCGACAGTAGCCCAAGACTGGAATTTTCCCGAGAGTGAGTAACTCAGAATAAAAATACTTGTAAAACAAACTCTGTGCCTAGCCCAGATGGAAAAACAAGCTTCTGGCTTTGAGGCGGTACAATCCCCAGACCTCATGCCAGCAGTAGCCTCCTCCAGGATTACATTTGGCATCAGAATGGGAATTATAGTAGTTTGAATTACGCATATTTTCCAATGCAAAATAAGTACTACCACGAACTGAAGGAAAGTTTGTTTATATCCTCTGTTGTTCATTGAGACAATTCTCCCTGGCTCTGGAGGCTGCTGTCCAGTGTTACCCTCTCAAGGGAAGTGACTCAAGCAGGAAACCACCGCCAAAGCCAAGAGAAAATACAATCTTCTGAATGAAATTAGCTTTTGTTTTCCTGCCCCCTTTTGATCTTGATGGATATTTCGGCATGAAAATTTTTCAATACTAGCCTTCTGAAATATTTACTCAGGTAAGGCTCAGAGGTCAAAACAATAAGGTTGTCTGGTGCTGGTGGGCCGTAATCTGGGCACAAAACTTAAACATAATGACAATGCTGGTGGGAATCTACAAGGATTTTAAGTTTCACACCCTTCCCTGTGACCACTCCCCATCTACGAGGCCATACATTCTGCTTTCACAACTAGAAAGAGAAAAAAAAAGAAATGGCTATCATTCAAATAAAATGAAACTTTTAAAAGGAAAGGGTATAAAGGAAGTAATTACCTAATAATTCCTTTCCTTTGATATGTAACATTCTATTTGACTCAGAATAAACTGTGATGCCTCTGTCTGACTTTCCTAGGAGGCTACCTCTGTTTAATTCACCCAGAGTAATCACCCTGATTCTCCTCTCCACATCCTCCATTCCATTCACATGGAAAACTCTCATTGATTATAGAGAGGAACCTACTGCAAACGTTGGAGAGTCTCCTCCTCACGAAATCTGCCCTCCGTGTCAGAAATTATGACCTTGCGATTCGTTTTCCGGAATCTCAAAGGCGTTTTTCCAGTTTTCAACAAAATCCCATGAAAAGAAGAAAGTAAATCCTATTCCTAAAAACTGCTAACATCCTGAGGGCGTGGGGACCAGCGTTGGGGGAAGCATTCCAGGGAAGGAGGGAGTCGGGGAGTGGGCAGGAGCAGAACTCTAATTGGAGGACAAATGTGATCTGACCTCAAATACAAAAGCTTTTCTATAAGCTACTCAGTTTATTCAACTGCTGTTAAAGTCTTCTTTGTGTGCATGTGTAAGGAAAAGTGATGACAAACAAAACTATCAAAGTTATCAATGCAGTGGAATCAGAAAAAAAAAAAGAAATGAGGAAATGTTAAACACTTGGGTGGTGGGCAGGGGTCAGAAATGTGTTCTCTACTTAACTAGGGCCAGGGTGTTTGTTCTGATGGTTCTCCACACTCCCTTCCCCAATTGCACCACATCCCTTCCACTGAAAACAGACACTTCTTTTTTTTTAAAAAAAATTGATTTCAGAGAGGAAGGGAGAAAGAGAGAGAGATGATGAGAGAGAATCATGGATTGGCTACCTCCTGCACACTCCTGAGTTGCAGGGATCAAGCCTGCAACCCAGGCATATGCCCTTGACTGGAATCGAACCCAGGACCTTTAGGTCTGCAGGCTGACCTGAAAGCAGGCATTTCTGATCAAAATGTTGCAGCACCTAAAGCTCAAAAGAAGAGTTTCAAAGGGCAACTGTCAACCATCAAACCATGAAGCAATCACCACCACAGCCCTGTGCCCCAAGCCTCAAATTCCAGGAAGGAAGCACCAAGGAAAAATCAAAACTCCACCCTCTTGTCAGCCCAAATCAAAGGCTCTTCCAGGCGAAGCTGGGAGGGGAAGGACCAGTTGATCAGTGCCTTTCCATTCTCTCCTTCACTGCCCTTTTCCTAAAATCCTCCAAAATCCATATCCCACCTCCGAGTCTATCAACAGCATCCCAGCGATCTAATGGATCCTCACTTTATCATGAGATTGTCAAACACTAAAAAAAAAAAAAAAAAAAAAAAAGGCTTCCAGACTTCCATATGAATTGTTAACGATATAATTTCAGACCTGTGGAGAAATACATTTAGGTCAGAAGATCCTCTTGAGAGGGTGTGCCTTCAAAGTTCCCAGGGCTCTTGTCTGTCCCTCCATTGACCTTCACAAGCCTGGGACCCTAAGTGACCTGCTACGAAAGCTCGTCCTCTGACTCAAGCTTCACCAGAGAGCACCCAGAGTGCAATATCTGCCTCAAGACCACCTGTGTTAGCTGCTGCAAGGGCTGCCATCACCAAACACCAGAGACAAGGTGGCTTAAGCAACAGAAATTAATTATCTCTCAGTTCTACAGGCTGGAAGTCCAAGATGAGGGTGTTGGCAGGTGTGTTTTCTTCAGAGGCCTCTCTCCTTGGCTTACAGATGGCTGCCTTATTGTTGTGTCCTCACATGGCGGTCCCTCTGTTCTAATCTCTTCCCCTAATAAGGACACTAGTCATATGACAGTAGGGCTCACCTATGTGGCCCCATTTTACCTTAACCACCTCTTTAAAGGTCCTATATCCAAATGCAGTCACATCCTAAGTACTGGGGATTAGGACTTCAGCACATAATTCAATACATTATACTATCCTCCCATTTTTGGAAAGGAATCTCAAAAATCACAGAAGGGTAAAGCTATAGTTCTTTACTTGTAGCTAGGAACATTAAATCAGGCTTTCTTTAAAGGGAAAAGGGCCTGGCATCTAAATAAGTGTTGGAAGAGATGTTTCAAAAAGGAAAAACTTGGAAATTTCTCTGCTGGGATTAGCTCCAGGAGGATGACATGAATTTAAAAAAGAAACCATCTCGATCATTTCCTGCTATGACACTACCCAAAGGAAGCTGAAGGCTCTCTCACACTGTCACCAGAAGATAGATACAGATGGAAAGTACCACTCAGTAGGATGCATTAGGGACTCTGGACAGCAAGCCATGAGTGAGACAGACTGGGATCACCCAGGCTTGACAACTCATAACAGTGAGTAATCTGCTGTTTTCCCAGACCCAGCAAGAACATATGGCACCACTTTAGTTAGTCATCTAAGGCAGCTACACCATTCTTTTTCCTTTACTTTTAGTACAATAATGATAATAGTAATAACTATACCACATACTAAACTCTCGCTGCATAGCGGGTATTGGGTTAATGGCTTTGTATACATTAAACCACTTAATCCTTACATTATCTCTATTTTATATATGGCAAAA
>NW_006297152.1:3183430-3190855 GCF_000327345.1 Myotis davidii
TAGTTTTCTTAGTTTTCTTGGGGATTTTGTTTTCAAGTGCTCGGATGGGCATATTCATAGATAATTGACAGTAGATTACATGCTACTCTATTTACCACATTTGAAGAAACACTGCTTTTTTTGTCTGATAGTTGTAGATTTCTATTTCCTACATTTTGGATTATAAGGAAAGCACTGACATAAGAAAAGGTGACTGATTCAACTATTTCCTGGACAATGGTTGAACAGAGAATCATCGGGATGAATCAGGAGTGGGAAAAAGAGATGAAGAATGGGGAATGTATGCTCCCAAGTAGAGCTGTAGAAAGTCAGTCAATAGTGGGATGCAGTAGGGCAGTCAGAATAATTCTTGTACCTTATCCAGATGCTCTGAATGGAATAATCAGGAAGACAGATGTTATGCAGAGTATAAAAAGCAGCTGTTGAGAGCAATGATATTGATTTCATTCATCATTATATCTTCAATATCTACCATAGGGCATATAACACAGTAAGAGGCTTAAAATATTTGTTAAACATAGAGAAGATATGTGGTTAAAAGAGAGCAGCCTCCAGAATCCTGATTCATCTTACGTGATACATTCGAATAGAGAATAAATGCATTTTTTTCTGCAAAGCATCAACTTTGGTATCCCTGGAAGGGATACCAACTTTGTGAAAGATGCGCTTACACAGAGGTCAGTTTTCTCTCAGGGAAGAGAATTAATTAGCTTTGAAACAGATCTTCTTCATTGGACGCAGATCACAAGAAAGAACACTATCCTTGGGGATGGGCATATCCTTTTATATCTGCAAATCTCTTGATGCTCAATTTTATTAGCTATTTTAATAACAAGACCCTGGAATTTCAACAGTAGTTACTCATTTTTTTCGGTGAACAACGAAAATCCAAAGGCATTAACTGAGGACTTACATATTTAATGCTTAAGATCCTAAGATAAATCCGTAAGTAAATGATCTAATCCTCACAGCCATCTGTGAGGGAGGTACTATTTTTAGCCCCACGGGATAGTGAAGATTCAAATGGTTAAAGTGACTAATGAAATGTCACATGGAATCTAAGTGGTTAAGGCAGGACTTGAACCAAGGTCTGCGTGGCTCCAGAACCCAGGTGCTTTAGCCCTGTCCTTTATTGTTCCTGTGTCCCCTTGTCCATAAAGGCTTCCTGGACATGGCACTTTAATGACAAAGGGTCTTCTAAGATCTCAAAGCAAAAATTTATTTAAAAGATGAAAACAGTAAGAAAGATGAATGAAAAGGAATCCTTTGAGGCAGTGGGCGAGGCACATGCATGAGGTTTGTTAACCCTCACGTCAAAGTCCTATTCCTAAGCTTCCATTCTTTGGGCCTCTCAGGCTGCCTACCTGGTGTCATTGCAAACTGCTCAACAGGCCTCCTCAAGCTGAACTCCTAGTGACGATGTATGAACAAAATGCAACTGATCAGTTCTTGCTTCTAGCCCCTTCCAGAAACTGCTCTCCTCTCTGAAATGCTCTACAGGAAGTTAGATATGGCCACAACTCCTTTACAATAACTCCCATCACAAAGTAGAATTTACTCCCCCGCTGCCTTGAATCTGGGATGGCTTGGTGACTTGCGTTGACCAATAGGATGTGCCAGCAGTGACATCCTATGACTTCGAAGCCTTGGCTTCCAGATGCCCTGAAGCTTCCACTTCCACCCTCGATGAACACTGCTGCCACCTGAGCAAACCCATCTGTGAGGGTGAGAGACCACGCAGCCCAGCTATTACAGGAGCCTTGACCGAGGCCCAGCCTGTGAGCTGGGTACAAGGCCGTCCACGACCAGCTGACCCACTAACAACTGCAAACAGATGCAGAGCGGAGATGAGCCGCCTGCCCATGGTCAAGCCAAAGAATAGTGACAAATAAACGCTGTTGTTTTACACCCTTCGGTTTGGGGGTGGTTTGTAATGTAGCAGTTGAACCCTGACACATACTCTTTTATTCCTTTCTTCCTAATAAGTCCAGTGCCTGAGCCCCAAAGTCACTCCTCCAAGAAATGTTGCCTGATGGAAACTTTGCCTGCAAAGCCAGCCTCACTCAGGTGTATGCCCTGCTGTCCTGATTCTGAGGACGCAGAGATACAGCTGCCTCCCCAACTACCTTCTCCATCCACCGCCTGATGCCCGGGGGGTTCACCATTCAAGCGTAATTGCTTACATAAAAGCATAAATGCTTCTTAAATTTTAAGAGTCCCTGGAAGGGATACCAAGTTTGTGCCTTTGATTTTGCTCTAATTAGAAAAATATTCAGGAATGGACAGTGACCCTAACATTAAGTCACTATCTAAAAGAGAAAAAGAAATTATAAATGGTTCTGACCAACCTGAATATAAGCTTTTAGAAGTATAGGTGAAATAGTCATGCATCTACGTTCAATGTTTAATATCGGTTTAATTAAGCATACTGTGTATTTTAAATCACATTATGTAAAACAGCATTCAATTTAGAAATAATCCCGCCTTTTATCCTCCAACCAGGAAGGTATTTGATCAAAGCTGCTAAATGTGTCTTTTTGGCAAAAGTCCTCTATCGACACTAAAGACACCTTTGAGTCACCTGACAGTTTTCTAGACATCTGTTATTCTCTTCCATCTGACATGTTGTTGTTTTAGCTGTGACGATGCCATTAGAGTTTTTATCCCAACCTACAAGTACCCATTCACAGACCACAAGGACAACTATTTGTCCCACTCATTCTACAAGTGTATGTTCATGACCTTCACAGTGCAGACACTTGTAGTCTTGCTTTGCAGAGGGACCTTCTGAAAGCTGTCTTACAATATCTCAATGACATCCAAGGCTTTCCATTTGGGGCTCTCACCCCAAAGAAAGAATTCATTAAATTTATGTTCAATTTCTTGCCTTTTTTTTTTTTTTTAACCAGAAGATCACCATAATCATTTAAAAGTTTGTAACTTCTTCAGGTCATTTCAAGTGAATATATCTTCCCCAAATAGTACTTTGTGGTTGAAAATAAGTCAGAAAAAAAAAATCCCATAATGCAAAGGGCTCTGGAAGTACTAGAATATAAGGTGACTCCCTCTTTTCTGAGAGATATTTTTGGGGAAAACCAAATTTCTCATCTGACACATATTAATACATACTTATTCTGGAAACTTCAGACAACCCAGAAAATGAGAGAGGTAACAATAAAAATCATCAATAATGCTACCAATTACAGATGATAATTTTACCATTTTGATTCATTTCCTTCTAGATCTTCCTCCTATGCACTGTTATATATTACTAGAGGCCCGATGCACAAAATTTGTGCTGCTTGTCTCGGCCCTCGCAACCCTGGCTTTGTCCGGAAGTTCATTCGGCTGTCAGGTCTAATTAGAATATTACACTTTCATTATTATAGATGTTAAATTCTATCAGCTCTATTATAACAATACTAGAGGCCTGGTGCACAAAAATTTGTGCACTCGGGGGAAGGGGGTTTCCCTCAGCCTGGCCTGTGCTCTCTTGAAGTCTGGGACCCCTCGGGAGAGAACGCCCTGCTGGCTTAGGCCTGCTCCCGGGTGGCAGAGGGCAGGTCCAATCCCTAGGTGCAGCCCCTGGTCGGGCTCAGAGCAGGGCCAATTGGGGAGTTGGGGCACCACCCCCTGTCATGCACAGAGCAGGATGGATCAGGAGGTTGCGAAGCCACCCCCAGTCACGCTTAGGGTAGGGCCGATTAGGGGGTTGGGGCACTGCCCCCTGTCACACTCAAGGCAGGGTCGATGGGGAGGTTATGGCTCTACCCCATCACACACAGAGCAGGGCCCGTGGGAGAGGGGGGGTTGGGGTGCCAGCTCTTAGGCCTCCACTGCCAGCTCTTAGGTCATCCACCTCCTATTGTTGTACATTGGTATTGTCTAGGGATGGGTAATATCTAAAGCAAACACTAACCCCTTGCACCTTAGTGTGAATGTTTTGGATTCTTTTTCCTTTATTCATCATCCAGCCAAGTAAAATATACCAGAAGTGAAAAAAATGGCCGTTCCTGCCCTCAGAAGAAAGCTGTATAGCATATGATTAGGGCTTGAATAAAGCTCTATACAAAACACTGTGGCAACAAAAAGGAGAGAAGGTTGACCACTCAGGGGAGTGGTCAGAGGAGGTTTCACAGAGGAGGCACCATGTGAGGATTTGGGGGCTGTTTGCTTGTTAACTGCTTTAAAAAAAAATAACTAAGACTTAAGTTTGAAAAGCATTGGGAGAATGCTTCAGGAATCTTTTCTTACCTAGACTCCCTGAACGGACCACCTCTGCTGCGTGGAAAGCTGGACCACACCTTTTTATGCACCCACTAAAGGTTTCCTGGAAGACTGGGGAATTGTCGCCCAGAGCAGGTGTGCATAAGGGGGAAGAAGCCTGAGGGCACCCGGGCCTGAAGGGATGGGACTGGAAAGAAGCCAGCATAAGTGCAAGCTTGAAAGACCAGAACAAGCTCTTCCACTCCCACATGCATCCACGCCTTGCTTTGCATTTCCGTATCCCGACACCCACTGTCTGTTCTCTGCTTCTTTCAAACAGGCCTGTCTTGTCTCCTCCAGTAAGTTCCTGAAGTTTAGTGCAGACAGCAATTATGCAAATGCACTGAGCCACCGCCTGGGTTTGAGGCCCAATTGCCAGCCTTCTTAGTGCTCACATTTCTGCCTAATGTGACTAACTCACTCAGTCTGCAGACATGGCCACAGGCAAGTGACAGATGTGCCTCTTCTGGCCACACTGAGCCTACAGATTCTTCACCTCAGATGTGTTTCTTGCTTTACTAAAAAAACCTTATTATTTATTTATTTAACTCCTTACCTGAGGATATTTTTTTTACATTGATTTGTAGACAGAGTGAAAGGGAGGGGGAGAAACAGAGAGAGAGAAACATGATGTGGAGAGACACATTGATTGGTTGCCTCCCTGCATACCCTCTGTGACTGGAAATGAACCTGGGACCCTTCCGTCTATGGGCCGATACTCCAACCACGGAGCCAAACCGGCTAGGGCTTCTTTAACTTTTTAAAACTGAGATATTATTGCTTAATATAACATTATATAAATTTCAGTTTCCAGATTCCAGGCTAGGCCAGCTGGAGCCAGACATATAGATTTACAGTGCTCCTCAACCACCTCCTTTAAAGTAGCCACCACTCCACATCACAACCCACATAATTCAATCTGTGTTTATTCTCTCCAGAGCAGGGATTGCTTTCTGAAATTATCTTCTTTGTTTGTTTACTTGTTTATTGTATTCCTTCTAAAAATACAGTTAGAGCAGGAATCTTGTCCCAAAGCTTAACACAGGATCTGACACTAATGACGGAACAAACGAAGAGGAAATGTGACCCCCAAAGATGATTACTGGGACACAGCTCTAGGTACTAAAGAAAGAAATCAGATAATCCTCCTGACTTCCAAAGCTCACAGTCTAATAAGGAGAATAAGAAACAAAATATTTGCAATGTAGTGTAACAAGCATAATCACAGATGTAGAAAATAGGTACAGAGGTAGTATAGAGGAAGGGGCTTACCTATTTTCTAAAAGAAGTGATTTCTGAACTTGGTTTGAAAGCATTAATGGAAATTTGCCAGGGAAATAATGAGGGAAATACTTACAACAGGGCCCCTTGGATCTTTACTCAGACCTGAACACTGACCTCATTTCTCTTCCCCATGGAAATTCAGGGTTAAAAATACCCTTTAATATCATCTAGTCCAGCAGTTCTTGAAGACTGTTGTTTTAAAATGTGACCACAAATTCTCTGACACTCACTTCTTCTGAGGAGCCTAAAGGATATTATATTAAGTAAAATAAGCTAGACAGAGAAAGATCGATACCGCATTATCTCATTTATATGTTGACTCTCAAAAAACAAGAAGTTCCCCAGCCAGTGTGGCTCTGTTTGTTGAGTTTAGTCCCACTGCACCAGGAGGTCGCTGGTTCAATTCCTGGTCAGGGCGCATGCCTGGATTGCAGGCTCAATCCCTAATGGGGGTGTGCAGCAAGCAGTCAATCGATGTTTCTCTCATAGATGTTTCTATCTCTCTGAAATCAGTTTTGTTTTTTGTTTTTTTTTTAAAGTTGAACTAATAGAAACAGAGAAGTAGAATGGTGGTTACCAGGAGCTGGGAGGTGGGAGAAATGGGGAGATGTTGGTCAAAGGATACAAGCCTCCAGTTATAAAATAAATAAGTTCTGGGGATCTAATATACAACATGGTTAATAATAATGTGTTGTATTCTTAAAATTTACTGAGAGTTGATTTTCAGTAAGCATTCTCACCACAAAAAAAAAGTAACTGAGGTAACAAAAGGGTTAATTAATCTTATTGCAGTAATCATTTCACTATATATGTATATTAAATCATCATGATACTAGTATACACTTTACATACCTTATAACTGTTAATCATACCTCAATAAAACTGAAAAACACATAAAGAAAATTAATATATAGTTATAAAAAAACCATCATGCTTTAAATATACAGAATTTCATTTGTCAATTATATGTCTCTAAAACTGCAGAAAATAAATAAATAATAAAATGAAAAAAGAAAAAAGAGGGAAAAACAAAATGAACTGTATGAAAGAGACTTGCTGATATTTTCAACCTAATTCAGAATGATCCATTCAGAATAATTATTTCATATTACATTACAGGGTTTAAAGAACATAAGATTGCCCCTGAAAAAAAAATCTAAATGAATATCACACAATTAATAGAATTCATTCAGCCATTTCTTACCTTTTCTCACTGTATAATAGAGAACAATAAGAACTGTATAATAGAGAACAATAAGATTAGTATTTTACTCTTAATTGTAATAGCTATCATTTTTTAAGCACTTACTATATCAAGGATTGCACTAAGATCTTTTTAGCTTTAGCTTATTTAATGCAAATAAACCTACTAAGTACTATTGTTATACCCACTTTATAGATGGGAATACTGAAGTTTAGAAAACATATGGCCAAGGTCACAGAACTAGAAAGTGGCAGAGAAGAAACTGTGTTAGGCGAGAAATGAACTTTAGGGCATCTGAGGAAAGTGTGCACTTTCACACGGATTGGAGATATTTGAAAACTAACAAAATGAGGGAAGAAACAATAAAAAATAGACTTAAGTGCATAAGAGTGATATTAATCAGAGTCAATTTGTGTGTGCTTCCAATCACGTTTGTTGTGCAACAGGACAGCAAACCGCAGAGATGTTGTGTGTGTTTATGATGTTTTATTTTATGGCAACAAGTTCTTCCCACCCCATTTGAGTGTGAAGCAGGAGAGTATGGGCTTGGTTGTCATCCTGACCTGCATTTGAAACCTGCTGCACCATTTATGGGCTGTGTAGCCTTGGGCAAACTCTATACTTTCGCTAACCTCAGTCTTCTCATCTAAAAACAAAGGTATTGTGGGGGC
>NW_006297152.1:3191048-3196326 GCF_000327345.1 Myotis davidii
CAGGGGGCCGATCAGGCAATCGGAGGGTGATGGGGGTCTACGCCTTTGGCCGAGGCATCAGGCCTGGGCAAGGGGCAGAGCCAGCAATCGGAGGGGTCTGGGGGTCCACTGCCCAGGCCTGATGCCTGGGCCAGAGGCATCAGGCCTGGGCTGGGGGCAGAACCAGTGATGGGGGGAAATGAGGGTCCCCTGTCCAGGCCTGACACCTCTGTCAGAGGCATCAGGCCTGGGCAAGGGGCCGATCCTGCGATTGGAGGGTGATGGGGGTCAACACCTGAGGGCTCCCAGTATGTGAGAGGGGGCAGGCTGGGCTGAGGGACACTCCCCCCACACACACACCAAGTGCACGAATTTCGTGCACTGGGCCCCTAGTAACTTAATAAAAATAAATTAACTAATTAATTTTTTAAAAAACAAAGATATTAAAAAAAGGAAGGATATATCTTAAATATTCCATAGGATTTAACATGTGTAAAGCACATAGTTCTTTATTATTATTTGTGTTATCATGATGATGAATAAACATGGCCAAATGGTCAGCTTTAAAAACTTGAGTTTTGCTTTTAATTAGAGGAAAGCATTGTCCTCACTTTCCTCCATTTTGCTGCTGTGTTTCCAATTTATAGTCACACACACACACACACACACACACACACACACCATTGTGGGACTTCTGTATCCTCCAGCAAATACAGTACCTTGCTAAGAGAAGAAAGGAGAATAAGGAAGGCAGAGGGCTGGAGTAACAGAAGAATGAGAATAAAAGGAGGAGGCTATTTTTAAATTCATAAAACAACCTCCATTGACCTGTGGCAGAAATAGAGCCAGCATTGTGGAACTTCCCAGAGTGAAAGGCAGACGCTTTACTGCAATGAACCACTAGAGATGGTTGGCGAGACGGCCTTGTCCAATTCTTAGGTGACACTCCCAGCTTGTCACACATCAATACCCAATGTCCAGGAATGACCACTCTGGTTTCACCACCAAACAGATGAGATATCTAAACTAGGAACATATTAACTGAAAGCCATATTCTATGGGATTTTAAAAGGCTGAACAAGGAGAACCAAGAGATAATTGTTCTAGGGCTTAATACTGGCCTCAAACGTGTGGTACTAATCCTGTATAAACTGGAGATAATAACAGAGACCCCAGTGAACTTTGTAGGAACAAATTAAGTACTCAATAGTCTTTAGGAAACGCAAATGTCTTGTATTACTAAAGGGGAGGGAAAAGCAGGACATAGTATCTGAGCTTAGAAGGGCATTCAGGCTGGAGAGCAACTGGGCTGAACATCTGAGCCTGTTGAGAAAAAGAGGGTGCTTTAGGGGGCTACTGGGTGGAGAAACAGGGAACCCTCCCAAGAGCCTGTATCCAGATCTTCACAAAGTTTTCATTTGTGTTTAGAAGAGTATTTGTTATGTCTTTTTGAGGTTTATTAGAAAAGAAGAATATCGTCAATGGACCAATTTCTAATGGGTGGATAGTTGGCAAAACATTTATCATTGACTCATTGTTTGTTCCTGGGAAAGCACTTTAATCTCTATCACTTCAATTTATCTGTCAATAAAATGTGGGAAAGATTATGGCCTCACCCTGCATCTTAGAAGTGTAAGAACTCCTTGGGATGGCCACTGTTCATCAGGAGAGCCGCCACTCAAGCACCGATGAGTTCCTCAGAGTCAGTAATGGAAACCTGTGCGGCCACAGCTGCCTGGGAAGAGGCAGAGGACTACCTGGGTGGAGGACTCTCAGGTGGCAATTCAAAAAGTCAGAAGGAAGAAAAGTGATTGAAAGAACTGAATGGACAGAGGGATCAGAGAAATTTGAGACAAGTTACAAAAAGAGAGAAAATATAAGAAACAGATGGAATCAAAGGAGGAACAAAAAGTAAAGCCCTCAGAAATATGGAGGGTATTCTTTTGGGGTCTTTCTCATTCATTAAATTTTAATTCCTTTTTCCTTAAATATATGATTTCAAAATATTGCCCATTTCTTTTCTGACTTTTAAAAATTGTCAGAAACTCTAATCTTTCAAAATATAGGTATTTTTTTCCAATTACTGCTCTAAATTGTTAGCTCATTTATTTTCATCTTCACAAAACATATTGATTTCCCAGCATAGTGGCTTTGGCCTTCTATGCCCAGTTTGGGGAGAGGAGGAAAGTGGCATCTGTGCCATTGTCATGAGGATTAAATGAGTTAACACCTGTAGTCCTTGAAACAGTATTAGCGAGTCCTCAAAAATCTGAACTGTTTCTTGCTTTATGTATGTTTATGTATTGCTTTAAAGGTATTGGGTATGTTTTTCTTCAAAAAAGCATACACTAATTTTACAATTGTAAAAAATGATCCTCCCCCCCGCTCCCCGCCCACCCCCCGCCCAATCCAATGGGGTCAGGGCTGGGGCAGCACTCTCTCCTCCCATCTATGCATTCGCTATGTTATGTGGACCTTGGCTTTCCCCAAACTCCTCCTGCTGCTGACCCAGGTGATCGCCCACTCTCAAAGCGACCCTGCCTCTGGACTCCTGCCCCTCCAGGGCAGGGCTCAAACCTCCTGGAAAACTGAGCAGTGGCACCATAACTGCTGGGCCACAGGCCATATGGTTGCTCCCTTTCTCTCCCTTCTCATACCCCTGACTATTCCCTAGGCTCCTCCCCTCCCCACCCCATTATACTCGATTTCTTTTAGAGGACTTAACACAAGTTCCAACTACATATTAGTTTGTTAAACAAATGGAGGCAGTTTCTATGTCTACTTGGTTCATTCTTGTATTTTAGCTCCTACCACCATTCTTGGCACATGGATGGCACTCAACAACACATTTTAAATGGATGAATGAGCAAATGGCTACCCCCATTCACCAGGCCACTCCATGCTGCCTCACTCTACTGACCGTCCCAGTGATCCACGGTGGTGAGGTGCAGCCTGCACAACAGGAGGGTTTATTTATTATCCCTATGGCTTTGTTAGGTCTGATCGAGGAATTAAATCGATACTCCCTCCCCTGGGACCTGACCTTTAGGCCACTTCACAATGGACATTCCACTTGCTTAGACCACATTCCACTTGGTAAGACCATTATCTCTCCCCTCTGGAGTTTCCTGGAATCCAGACCTGCACAGAGAATTCTCCACCCAGAAAAAGCCTGCCTAGAGCCCTTGAAAAACCTCTGACTCCCAATCTTTGGGGGCTGGCGCCATTTTGGGGCTCAGCCCATCTGGCATCCAGATGACCTAATAAATTTATAATTCTTCACCCCTTCTGGCCTCATGTGTTCCTCCTTGGGGGACCCTAACAGGCTTGACCTAGAGGAGAAACTCACTCGTCCAGAACCACGAGAAGGGCTGGTTCCTGTGCCACCATTCTAAAACTGTCCCTCCCACACCTGCAGGAACGGGAGCAAACGTCAGTGCACTTCACAGGAACTGGCTCTATCTTCTATCAGAAACACCTTCAAGCATGTTAAACCCTCCAGCTCCCTCCTGCCACCCATACCTCTAGACAGACCCTGCCTGAGAGGTATGGGGACTGGCCACCTTCCTACTCCTCCCTGATGGCAGGACCTCTTCAGTGGATAAAATGAAATTACAATACATTCAAACTACTTTTTAAAAGCTTTCTGTGATTTGTAGATTAGCTACATCTAAGGAACTAAGACGCCTGTTAGAAAAAAACAATGAATTTTCTTTTTATCCAAAATTACCCTCATGTATTAGGGTGTGTTCTTTGTTTTGTTTTTGTTGCTTTTTAAATATATATTTTTATTGATTTCCAAGAGAGGGAGAGAGAGATAGAAACATCAATGATGAGAGAGAATCATTGATCGGCTGCCTCCTGCATGCCCCTCACAACCTGGGCATGTGCTCTGACTGACTGGGAATCAAACCTGTGACCTCCTGGTTCATAGTTCGACGCTCAACCACTAGCCATTGCTGGCCAGGCCTCATGTATTAGTTTTGAGGTTCTTGGGTGTGATGTGCTAAAACAAATATTATCTTTCATGCGAATGTCGTAGTGAAAGTGAAATGCTCCAAACTCTAATCTTTTGAAATATAGGTATTTTTTTCCAATTCCTGCTCTAAATCTTTAGCTCATTTATTTTCATCCTCACAAAACATATTGAATCTTATTATCTAGTAGGAGGCAGAGAAGGTTGGCATGAATTTGCTCCCACTTTCTTTGCCATCCATGAGCTGTTGCTTTCTCACCCCTTAAATTTTGTTTTAATATGTTGAGTTCAACTCTGAGTTTCCCTATTGGGGCCTCGGGTTTTTATGTGATTTCCCAGCATGGGGGAAAAAAAAAAGAACAATTAGAATATACGCTTGCTCACAAGTTATTCTTCTGATCCTAAGAACGGTATTTGCTTCTCTTTAATCCTCCCTTCTTAAGTATACCTCTAAGAGGTGACTTCATGCATCTTGCAACACACCACACCCTTTCAAGTGGAGGCTTCCGTGGGTGGGAACTAAAACCCTGTGTTGCTTTGCACAATGCTACCAGAGCCCTTACAGAAAGCAGGCACTGGCCACTGCCTCTTACTCCCTCTGCCAGTTCCTAAAGTCACGAAGCATGACCTGTGTGTCCCAGGCTCTATAGAAAAGCAGGAGGAGCCAGTGCCTAGGGATTTTTCTACATTTGCTTAGTGTCATTTGAAACTACTGTAAACTTGGTTTCTCTACTTGAAAAGATACCCACTGCCATGGAGGATGCCCAGGGCTCTAGGGCTCATCTGATGACTGTATCCCACTGTTATTTCTACACCTGCAGGACTCATCTTAGCACAGATTCCTCTGTGTGAAGTCACCTCTTCCCTTCTCATTACCCATTTTCTCCAACGTTAATCAGTCTTTGGAGTGTGAGAGAATTTTGTCTGGCAACACTTGAAAGTTTTTTACTCACTCCAAAAGAGAAGCTGGCAGAACAAGAATGTTATGCTGAATTCAGAACAAACTGAAGCAAATGCAGTAACACAATTTTTAATATTTTTTCAATTCAACTTTTAGCTACGAAAAATATAGCAGATACAGGATACAAGGAAGGACAAAGAGAATGAAAAGTATACTGAGTCATTTGCCAGGGCCCAACCAGTTCTTGTTTTTCCCCTAATATTGTCCACTTCTTAAATATCCTTTCCTAGTTCCACTAGTTCCTCATCTCTTGGAATCCTTTCTGTATCTCCACTCTGCACCTCTCCTCTAAACTTCCGACTCATCCCCTCTTAGATGTTTAATAGGCACTTCAAGCAGCATGCCCAAAACCGAGTTCGGAT
>NW_006297152.1:3196530-3216539 GCF_000327345.1 Myotis davidii
CTAACCAGTTAATAGCAGTTCTTTAATCCAGATGCCCATGCCAAAATCCTTGGAGTAATCCTGGAGTCCTCTCTTTCTTCATATCCAACACCCAATTCATCAAGAAATCCTTTCACTCTGCCTGTAAAATAGATCCAGAATTCAGCTACTTCTCATACTTACACTGTTACCACCTGTGTCCAAACCACCACATCTCTCACCTGGATTATTGCAATAGTCCCATTACTGGCCTCCTGCTCCTACACAGACTCCTTACCTTCTATTCTCAGTACAGGAGCTGCCAGAGTAATTATAAAATAAAATTTAAATGTTGAAATATATGAATAGCCAATTTCCAAGAGAGTAAATTTATCTGTCCAGTACACATATGAAATATGTTCAACCTTATTAAATGAATATGCAACCAAAATGATGATACTCTCCAATTGGCTCCACAAGAAGTAAAAATACCTGGTAATACGAAGTGTGATTCTTAAGGAAATGAAGCTGTTAAATACCCTGATTGAGTGTGTGCACTGGTCCAATTATTTTGGAGAATAATTTGCAATATCCACTAAAGCTGAAAATATATGTATTGTAGGTCCATTTTTAGAAATATACCTAGAGAAACTCTGACATTTGCACACAAAATTGTGGGCAAGCATATTCATTGCAGCTTTGCTTTTGATTGCAAAAAATAATGAGAAAGAATTTAAATGTACATCAACAATAGAATGTAAATTGTGATATATGCATTATATAATATCATTAAATTCATCATAAAAACATACTTTTGAATTTCTAAAAAAAATAATATACAAAGCCATATATTGAATAGGATATTAATTACACTAATTATTATAATAATACAAAATTTCATTTATAACTATAAGCAAATCTACTAAAAATGTAAGACACATACATGGAAAAAAATACATATGCTTTATAGTAGATGACAAAAATGGCTACAATTTCCTCCTCTCTTAGAAATCCACTCTCTCTTACAATACAACTTTACCATTCCTTCTACCAAGAAGCAAAGTCTACTTTCCCATCTCTTGAATCTGGTATCTTTGACACTCATTCTCGCCAACAGAATGCAGTGGAAGAGATGTTTTGCCAGAAGCCCTATATACTTCCATTCTCCCTCTTAGAACCCTCCTACTACATTGTGAATAAGCCTGGGCTAGCCTGTTGAGTGATGAGCAACCCATGGCCCAGTCAACCTCATTGCCCCAAGCTACAATCAGCTAACTACCAGACACATGATTCAGCCCATACGTAAGATAAGCCAGCACCCAGCTGACCTGCCAACTGACCACAGACACATCAACAAATCCACCTAAGATCAGCATAGCCTATTTCCTGTTAGTAGAACCCTCTATTGGACATGTACAGTCATGATCAATAATAAGTGGTTGTTGTTGTTTTAAGTTACTACATATTTGGGGTGATTTTCTAACACATAAGTAGATAAGTGATGCATAAACCATTTTGAAAACAATGACCATTTAAGGAGAGAGGGAAGGGAGGAGTATCAAGGGGAGGGAGGCACCTTCACTTTTTACATTCACCAGTAATTTTTTAAGGATTTTATGTCCTCAAATCTTGTGTTAAATCTGGATCATAGCAACCTGGGAATCCATTATATTATTTTCAGAATTACTCTGAATATTTGAAATGTTGTCTAATTTGTTTAAAGAAGCATGCTACCATTCTTTCCATTTTTGTCATATTCATACAAATACGGTAGAAGTAGACATAACTAAAAGACTTCCTTCATCATTTGGATCTCATGTAGTCTGGCTACACAGAAACTATGAAATATTAGACCTTGACTTATGTAACTGACCTCATGAACCACAGTGACTCAGAGTGACCAAATATTATGGCCACACCTCATTCTGTGGTAGCACATAAACAAGAGTGAGAGAAAAATATCAAACCTTCAATTAATCAAGACTCAAGAAACAAATTTTCTTTCATGAAAAAAATCTATTTTTAGAAGAAAACAAAAACAAGCTGTAATCAAAGCTATTCTTTGACTCTCAGGTTAAGTCCTAGGGTCAGCAATGAGTCAAGCTAATCTGCTCAGCCTATATAAATAAAAGCCTAATATGCTAAGTGTCTGGTCATCCGTTTAACCCAGGGGTCCTCAAACTACGGCCCATGGGCCACATGCGGCCCGCCGAAAACATTTATCCGGCCCACTGGGTGTTTTTGCCGCTGCTGCCTGTTGCTTAGCAGCCGACTCATCCCGGGCCCGCAGTGCACATGTGTGGAATGTGCGCTGCACTCTCTGACTCCCCTCTTTCTCTCTGTCTCTAGACTCCTCCTTTCAGTCTCGGGTATGATCGGACGAGTCATGAGCTTGCCTGTGCAGAGCCTGCTGCTGCCTGAGGACCAAGGTAAGAAGAAGTTAGGATTTATTTTTTTTTGAAATTACGAGGTCTTTTTTTTTTTTTTTTTTATTTTGCAGTTAGTAGGGCCTTTTATTTTGAAGTTAGGAGAGCCTTTTTTTTTAAGTTTTGTTTTTTTACTTCAAAATAAGATATGTGCAGTGTGCATAGAAATTTGTTCATAGTTTTTTTTAAACTATAGTGCGGCCCTCCAATGGTCTGAGGGACAGTGAACTGGCCCCCTGTTTAAAAAGTTTGAGGACACTTAGCATATTAAGGCGTAATATACTAATGATATGCTAAGGCTGCTCAATCACTCACTATGATGTGCACTGAACACCAGGGGGCAGATGCTCCGACCAGTAGGTTAGCTTGCTGCTGGAGTCCCACGGACTGAGACTGAGCCAGACGGGTTGGACACCCCCTGGAGCCCCGCCACCCGCAGTCTCTCCCCAGCAGGCCAACCTCCCACGTCCCTTCCTGGCCTTAATCATGCACTGGTGGGGTCCCTCGGCCTGTGACCTCTTGCAATCAGGGCTGACAGACCTCACCCCCCCTCCCGAGTGCACAAATTTCGTGCACTGTGCCTCTAGTGTTCAATATTAAGGTAGGAGAGTGGATGTACACTTTTGAGAAATATTTCCTTTTTAAAAAAGTTTTTCAATAAATTTTATTTACAACAACAAGATATACAAATAGGCCAAATAACACTCAAGCCTGAAAAGGACTGCAATCTTTTTAAAGAATTTAATAGTCCAAAAAGACTAATACTTATTGCTGATTCACTCACAAGATTAACCCTCTTTAAGCAGCAGCATAATCCCTAGCAAACATCTTTTCGCCACCTTTTATGGGTACTAGTGATTCACTGAGCAAGGAGCCACAGCCCTGCCCTCTAGGAGCTTATAGTGTAGCTGGAGAAAAATGCAGCATCCAGAACAAACACAAAGTCCACACATCCATCACAACAAAAGTGAATACTGGCGTAAGTCATCAAATGTTTTAACAAATGAGACATAGGAATATCTGAGTAAATATACACACTACATTAAGTTTCAACCTGATATCTAAATATTTTTTAAAAGGTTGTGTTTTTTTGTTTGTTTAGTCATGTTCCAACTGAATTGATTTAAAAGAGGAAAACATAATTCTAAAACAAATGTACCATCAAGTTTACTGTTCATGTTCTAGAATTTCTCCATGGTTCTGTGTCCAGATGTCAATTCAGTAGTTTTTTGTTTTTGTTTTGTTTTGTTTTTGTTAATATATTTTTATTGATTTCAGAGAGGGAGAGAGAGATAGAAACATCAATATTGAGAGAGAAATCATTGATCGGCTGTCTCCTGCATGCCCCCCGACTGGGGATCAAGCCCACAACCTGGACATGTGCCCTGATCAGGAATCAAACTGTGACCTCCTGTTTTAACAGGTTGACGCTCAACCACTGAGTCACACCAGCCGGGCTCAAATTCAGTAATTTTGATGTATAAACTCAGACAGAGAGTATACCACTACCCACCCTACCTCAAGATCCATACTGATAAAATCATCCAGGTTCATTTTGGAATCTCCCAGTTTCAATGCAAGGATATGATAGAGGAGGCTCTCTCCAGTTCCCACTGGAATCTTTCATGTGAGGTCGGTCAGAAGCAAAGTTTTTCAAATAAGAATCTGTGCCATAAACTTTAAAAAGAGGCACTTAGGGGAGAACCAAGATGGCAGTGTAAGGTACAGACCTGTGCGTGCTGCCTCCCACTACAACATCGAGACTACCAACTATAAGACAAACAGCTGTCATTCAGAACCATGGGAAAGCTGGCCCAGTGGAAGCTCTACAACTGGAAGGAAAGAAAGAAGAGCATTGAGACTGAGTGGGTTGTACAGAAGCTCTAAGAACGGAGGTACGGAGTCGGTGCCAGGCAGGCTGCAACTGGATGCGCGGGGTTTTTTTCAATCGGAAGGGGCCGCAGACTCTCGAGTCCACTGAGCTTGTTTGGGGCAGGATTCTGAGGTCCCAGACCCCTACAGGGAGAGGCGGGAGGGCCTTGCAATGGGCTGGAGAGTGAGAGTGGCTGTGTCACGGAACTGCTCGCAGGCACTCAGGGACGCGAGACATGGAGTCGCCATTGCCCTTTGCTCCACCCTGGTGATTCCGGGGGACCCTACCCTACTCAATTTACATCCCCACCCAAAGGAAGCACCGGTGCTTTTGCAGCCCAGCCCAGCAGAATGCAGATTTCAACTCCTCGCATACATAAGGGACACACTCAAGAAGCAGAATCAGGTTTGGAGGAAGCCGGAGCCGCTGCTGGGCCAGCGACATGGAACCGCTGTACCAGCAAACGCACAGGCAGGTCCACCAGAACCAGCCTCACAAGGGGCGCTGGGAGACGGCAGACAGGCAGTCTGTGCACTTGGTAGAAAACGAAATCCAAGCAAGCATACCAGATATTCAGCCACCAGGAACGCCTGGAGATTTTGTCCAGCAAGGAGCCGCCCAACAAAGGACAGAATGCCAAACTTCGTGTAGCTGAGATGGCCCCGTGAGGCTGGGACGGCCTCCGTGAGGCTGGGAAATTCCTATTGCCTAGTGATGTCATAGTGTAATTCTATTCCACTTTCATTTTTGTTAAATCCTCACCCAAGGATATTTTTCCACGGGAAGGAGCCTGCAACCAAAGTACATGCACTTGACCAGAATCGAACCTGGGATCTTTTGGTCCGCAGGCCAGTACTCTATCCACTGAGCCAAACCATCTAGGGCTCTACTCCATTTTAAAATAAATTTAGTGCGGCCTAAATGTACAGTGTTTATATAAAGTCCACAGTACTGTACAATATTGTCCTAGGCCTTCACATTCATTTACCACTCACTCTCTGACTTAGAGCAACTTCCACTCCTGGAAGCTCCATTCATGGTAAGTGCCCTATACCTTGGTTGCAGGCTTGATCCCCAGTGGGGGACGTGCAGGAGGCAGCTGATCCATGTTTCTCTCTCTTCAATGTTCCTAACTCTCTATCCCTCTCCCTTCCTCTCTGTAAAAAGTCAATAAAAATATATTTAAAAAAAATTAATGATAGAGCAATGGCAAACACACACACAGAGGATAAAACAGGAAAATGAAAAAAGAATTTGTAGTGTTAAGAAAACTGAGCGGCAAAACCACACCACTGAGAGCACTCTCCATCCTGGGAGCACAGCTGCAACTCTCTCTTCCTCCTTCTCCTTCCTCCAGCCAGAACTCAACTACTGACCCCACTGGTGTAACACCTGGTGCTGTCCCCACTGCCTACAGCACTATGGTGCCGTGACTTGGGTTGTGACTCAGATTGTGTGGCAGGATTCCAGAGAAGCCCACCCAGGACCGACTTGCAAAACCAAACCAGGGCTATGTACCAGCAGGGACCCATTATGTCCCACCAGCTCCTCGCTTTGCATCAGGTAGACTTGGGTGAGTTTTTCTTGGAATTCCAGACCTCTTTGTTTGAAGAAAGCACATTCTAACCTGGCTGGGAGTTGTATGCCATCCCCTGGAATCTGGACCTGGGAGTCTACCTTGGAATATGGTCCCTTCTCATCCAAGAACTGCCTATTATCATGGAAAGATTAACAACCTTGCTGTGGAAACAATGGAGTCCCCACTCTGTCCTTTGCAAATCCCCAACCCACCCTGCCTGTAATCTGTAACCATTATATCCATTCTTACTCTTTTTTGCCTACTTCCCCATCTCTTTAATACCCATTTTTTCATACTGATTCTTATTCCTTTTGCCTACTTCCCTGGGTAAGTTTTGTCCTTCTGCCCAACATAAGCAACTGGCTTATGGTGTATGTGAGGGGCAGAGCAGATTCCCATGGATTACCTGCTGTTTTCCCATACTGCCAGCATTATTGGAATAAATACTCACCCACACTACTGGACTAGCGAGTCTACAAACTATGATCCCTGAAACAAATTCAGGACACCACCTACTTTTATAAAACTTTATTGGAACACAGTCACATATATTTGTTTATGTATTATATGTGGTTGTTTCTGCACTGCAATAGCAGAGTTGAGTAGCTGCAATAGAACCCATAAGGCTCACAAAGTCCCAAATATTTATTTACCAAGGGGTTCTTTACAGAAAAAGTCTGCCAATACCTGCCCTAGAGAATTAATGCATCATAAACAAGCCAGCCCTCCAGTCGTGAGCAACTCTACCCCACCTCTGTGCTGTTGCTTTCTGGTGCACCCTGAAATTAAATGTGCACGAGTGTAACACAGTGTGAGTCGGTGAGTCACATTGTGGCCCTTCCAATCAGGCTCCTGACAACTACCACATTATTACATACCTTGAAAAAGGTATGCTTTTCATCCTCAGTGTAAGCCAAGCACCTTTGATAATATATAAGAACAACTAACATTTACTTAGTTCTGTATGTTAGGTCTACTGTGCTTTTATAAGAATACAGTCATGTCCCGCATAATGACACTTGGGTCAACAATGGACCCCATATACATCAGAGGTACATAAGAATATAATGGAGCTGGGAAATTCCTATTGCCTAGTGATGTCATAGTGTAATTCTACTCCACTTTCATTTTTGTTAAACCCCTACCCAAGGATATTTTTCCATTTATTTATTTTAGAGAGTGGCAAAGAGAGGGAAAACCAGAGAGAAACACATCAATTGGTTGCCTCGTGCACGCACCCCAACCAGGGCCTGGGCCAGAAAGGAGCCTGCAACCAAAGTACATGCCCTTGACCAGAATCAAACCTGGGATCTTTTGGTCCGCCGGCCAATGCTCTATCCACTGAGCCAAACCATCTAGGGCTCTACTCCATTTTAAAATGAATTTAGTGCAGCCTAAATGTACAGTGTTTATAAAGTCCACAGTACTGCACAGTATTGTCCTAGGCCTTCACATTCACTTACCACTCACTCCCACCCGCAGTCTCTCCCCAGCAGGCCACTCCTGGAAGCTCCACTCCTGGAAGCTCCATTCATGGTAAGTGCCCTATATAAGAGTATAATTTTTTATCTTATTCCATATTTTACTGTATCTTTTCTCTGATTAGATATGTCTAGATTCACAGATACTTACTACTATGTTACAATTGCCTATAGTATTCAGTACAGGAACATGCTGTACAGGTTTTTAATTGAGCAGTAGGCTATACCATGTAACATAGGTGTATAGTAGTGTTAACATAAAAAACCATTGAAACCTGTAAAGAATTTCTGTGAGTTTATTTGAGCCAAACTGTCAACCTATGCTGGGAAGCAGAACCTCAATGAATTGAGATAATGCTCTGGAGAATGGTGGGTTACATCTGAATTTATACATTGCAATCAAAGGAATGGGAGGAAGGTAGGTTACATGAAATCCATTGGTGATAGACAGAGAGGTGGGAGAAAGCAAAGTGGGGAAATCCCTGGGAATGGATAAAAAGTAAAATGATAGACACATACTTCGGTGGGTGCAGGAAAGATTAACATGATAATGAAGGAATTTGTGGTATCTGTCCTGGCGCCCAGCACATTAGGTTGTGCCCTAAGGGGTCCAGAAAAAGGGAAGTTACAAGTTACCCAGACATTTCAAAGGGTATGTTATTACAGATGCAAAAAGACAGACAGGCTCAGTTAAGGTAAAGGTTGACCTTGTCAGTGAAGATGCCGGCTTCGGAGGTGACTACCCACCATAACTGCTTTTACTTAAAGTTTAATTTCAGACCATCCTTTGTGGTTACTTTAGGTCTCTGAGTTTGCAAGACTGCCATGCAGGCCTCCGCTGAGCTTGTCAGGTTAGCATGTGGCCCCTTTCGCCCACAGTAGGCTATACTATCTAGATTTGTGTAAGCGCACAATTGCCTAACAACACATTTCTTAGAATGTATCTCCGTCACTGACACATGAATGTACGGAAACAATGGTAAAGCTGGCATACAAATAAAGTTTAGGCCACATTAGCTCAGTGAACAATACTTCACTATTGTATAATAATCCTCCTTTACAGATCAATCTAAAAAATGAGACAATAAGGAGAAAAATCGGTCTCAAAGTTTACAATGCTGTGTTCTACCTCTATAAACATGTTTTATTGGAAGTGTCTTTGTGGTAAGCATTTTAGAGATTTGTTTACTTTATTAGTTTTCAGGGGGAAAAAATCAGGCTATAAATAACCCTGGTGATTGAAGATTTATAACTCTTTCAAAAGATGACAAAGTGGAGTGCAAAATTATAGTTCCTGCTTTGACCTTGGCTAGGAATAAATAGAAAGTACATTTTAATCTCATTAGCCATTGGGTCGGAATTTACAACTTTGAGGAAAATATCCCACTGGACTAGCCTGTTACTGACTCCTCAAAGCCCTAAAAAAAGGTTCCACAGCTCCCTTGGGTGTTTTATTATCATCATTATTATTATTATCATCATCATCATCAAGCAGATCTTAACATTTTTCTCATTTGAAAATAATTACACAGTCTAATACAGAAAGAATTTTTGTTCAGAAGTATAATTTCTCAAAATGTACATACCTCATTGTAATATGGTCACTATTTTGTCTATTCTCTGTGACCACTAACTACATTTCAATTTTAATGGCATTCAAGCACCCAAGACATGTTAGAACATGCTTAGATATTGTAAGCTAATCAAACATTTTAGCATTTATTCTCCGAATATTTACCTAAGCCAGATCACGTTCTCCAGACACTGTGTGAGGTGCTGGAGACTGATAAATGAGCCCCAGGATTTTTGGAATTTAAAGTCATGACTGCAGATGAGCTCTTCCACGATGGACATGCAAAAGAGAGTTGGAGGAAAACGTGTCTTCTCATGTGCAAACTCCAATCACTTGGTGCTTGCCTGAAGCATTTTTGAGAATTCTAGGATAGCATGGAGGATAACAGAAAATTGCCCAAATCAATTAGCAATGTCTGCAGTGGGCAGGTGTGATTTGGTTCATAGGTTATATTCATGATTTCTGGCAGCATTAAAAGAAAAGGGACCAAGTGTGGAATACCGGATGTCAATATTTAATGCATGGGTGAAGGAAGGGGCAGAGCAGCAGAAAACTACTCAATGGCAACATCAAGAAACTAAAAAGAAGAGTTCCCAGGAGGAAGCAGGCAATAGTATCAAATGTCATATTCCTTGAAAAAGGAAGTTTGGAAAGTTGTAACTCATTGGTGATTTCCCTGAAAGCAGTTTCAGTAGAGTGGTGGAGCAGACACCTAAGTACAGAGACTAAAGAAGTGATGCAATTTGCATTTCTAGAAGCCGAAGATTCCTCACACTTTACACTATTCCTTAATACAGAATAAAGTATATTTGGCTTGGGGGTTATTTCTTTGTTCACAATTACGTACCCAGAAAGTGCAACTTCTATCTAGACAGTGCTTTTCTGGTATGTCCAAATTTCATTATACCATTTTTCCTCTATAAACACATATAATTCTCTTATTAGAGCCTGTCTTATTTTTCTTTTTTAAAATATATTTTTATTGATTTCAGAGAGCATGGGAGAGAGAAAGAGAGATAGAAACATCAATGATGAGAGAGAATCATTGATGGGCTGCCTCCTGTACACCCTCTACTGGGGATCGAGCTTGCAACCTGGGCATGTGCCCTTGACCGAAATTGAATCCAGGACCCTTCAGTCTGCAGGCCAACGCTATCTACTGAGCAAAACTAGCTAGGGCGTGTCTTATTATTCTGATGCTACATTCATACACTTACTTTGCCTTTTTGCTAAATTTTTTATTTTTATTTTTGCTAAATAGCATCTTCTGTTTCAATGATATAAAATATGCTATTACTACACAATATTTACAGCTCCCAGGATATCAAATTATCATTCAGAATGGCTCTCTTTAACTAAAGTTCAATAACGAGTTTTGGGTCTTCAGTATCTAATCTATTAATTAATATCTTAGGTTTTTAAAGGTTTTTTTAGAATATATAAAGATCCTAATTTGGTTCCAGAACTTCTATGTTATTAATTCACTACGGAATACTTCATCTATGTCACATTGCAGTGAAAAGTGAGAAATAAATGTAATTTCTCAATGTAAATATTAACTAAAATTGGAGATGATTCTATACTCAATTTCCAAGAGTCACAATGCCAAAGATAGAATAGGATGAGGACAGCCAGTTCCAAGAGCACATCCATGGCCAACTTGCCACACCTCACAGGTGAGAACCTGGAAAGACCAGTTTCCTCACACATCAAGGCATGTTCTAGGGAAAGGACTGAACACAATGTTTCAGATTAATCTTTTATCCATCTGAACCATAAAAGTAAATCAAGAGTCAGAGGAATAGGAAGAAGCTGAGTTGGGGAGATATAAACCATGAGCAAATGCTGAGAGTTGTGCCCTAGAGTCTACTAGTAGAATCTACTTTGGCGCTGATAAAAATGATCTTTCACATCTAAAAAATGAGGGACTAGAGCCCTAGCCAGTTTGGCTCAGTGGATAGAGTGTTGGCCCATGGACTGAAGGGTCCCGGGCTCAATTCCGATCACTTGGTTTGCAGGCTTGATCCCCTCCCAGCTCTGGTCAGGTGCGTGTGTGAGGCAACCAATCAGTGTCTCTCTCACATTGATGTTTCTGTCTCTTTGTCTCTCCCCCTCCCTTCCACTTTCTTTAAAAGTCTATGGAAAAATATCCTCTGCTGAGGAGTAACAAGAAAACAAAATAAATAAATGAAAATGAGGGCATAGAGTTAGAAGGTCTCTAAGGTTCTTTCCTGTTCTAACACCCCATGCCACCATGAGTCCAGTGACAGGAAGACAGAATAAGATACCGAGAGAAATTAAAACATAGAAAATCAGCTTCAAACTCAGGCAATAGGAGAAGAGCCTGTTTTAAAGATCAGACTTGTACTTAGGACACTGAAGGGAAACTAGCATGCAAATTCACCCAGAAACAAAACTATGGGCATTTTTTAAGCTCCAGGCCTGTTCTGAAGGTAAATTACAATCAGCTAAATGTGCCTGTGTATTTAAATCATCCTTGCATAGGTAAGGAAGAAGGAAATGCCAAGCATGAGTCACTAAGTGGGTGATCTAAACTATGTCAATAGCTGGTGTAATAACAAAATATTGTTATTAAATACTGGGATAAGATGTATGTCACAACATAAAAATCAGGATCAAAGCTTTGTTGTGGCGCATACAGACCCACAACTTATTACTTCGATGATCACATCTGATTGCATTAGCAATATAGTTTCCTTTTATTTTTATGTCTAGTAAATATTAAGCCTTCATTTTGGGGTCAGTTCTTAAATTGATACCAGTCTGAAACAGCAAAATGTTCCATTTTGTCACGCTAGTCATCATTCATTCTCTAACTGAATGTGAAAAGATACTTCTCTCTTAACTTCATTCTCAATAACCAGTATAGGGTTAATCATATAAAAAATGAACGGTCAAATCACTTGTTTGTTTTTAGAATCACCAAGTGAAATCCAATTCTGAGCAGGTGTATCAAGTTGCCGTTGGCATTTACCAAAATGTTGAAAGAGCACCTCACCATGTTTGCCATTTAAATTAAGTAATAATCATTTATTCGATTTTTCACTATGTGTCAATTGTACCCAAGTATTTTACATAAACTATCTCATTTAATCCTCAAAATGATTTAGGGGGCAAATATCATTACCCTCATTTTACAGATGAGGGAGTGAAAGCTTAACGAAATGAAATGTCAAAGTGGCAACGTCAGGCTTTGAATTCACTTCTGCAATCCCTATGGGAGTGCAAGTGTGACAGATGGAAGCTGAGCAGTGGTTGAATTCAGGAGAATAAGAACTTGCTTATTCTAGTAAAATCAGAAGTGACATTCTACTTACCTGGTGATGCTCTGGAATATCCATCAAGCCCTCAGTAAGTGCATAGTGACTGACAGCTGATGGATGAAGCCTGGAATTGAACAGGATAATTAGCTAAGATGAGGAGAGTTTGGTTGTGAGAGCAATTGTGTTAGGTAGGCATAAACGCTGTTATTACCGTTGTTTTGCAAAGGAGCAATCAGAAGCTCAGTGAGTAAATAATTTACTGAAAGTCACCCAGCCTGAAGGAAAAAAGCACATACACACATATAGGTCCTCCAAAACCAAACCCAGTGTTCTTTCCACAGTGCCACACAACCCCGAAAGAGTCTGCTCCGTGTAATTCAGTGAAGGCCATTTATCTGTTTTCTTCATTATTTGGGTTCTTACTAACTTACCGAGACTATCTTGGACTTTCCTCCAACCTTAAATGCTCTGTTCATAATGTATATTCTATATATTAATATTTGTGACCTTGACATGGTCTTGAACTAGATGTAGCACTGCTCTACTGCCTGGAGGAGATGAACTGGACCCTCCTACCCGTAAAACCTGGAAATAAGAACGTGTTTACCCATGATGAGGTAGTGATGTTATCAGTGCTTCAATATGACAGGAGATGGTCACTCAGAGTGAGCAATTGGAGCCTAGACCTGGCATTTGGAAAGAACTCTGTAAATATTTGCTTAGAGAGTGATTTCATCATCACAACCACAGTGAAGACTTTTGGTTTAGCCAGCGGACTCTAGGTTAGGTAGGGAGTATAAATCCCAAGGGTATATCATATGACCCACATGGAAAGGAAGTATTAAAATGTGTACATAACATTTCCATCTCCTCTTCTTAAATTTTCTACTTTGTTTTATAATATATATGATATCGTGTAGTGGTACCTATGATTTATGAATAAATGTATAAATATAAGGACACAAATATTAGTATTATACAACAGGGATGAATAATAAGAATTTTTTAATTCTAGTTAAGATCAATTTAGCTGCCTTGCCCACAGTGAGCCCCATAAGGGCTCCAAAACACCGATGTAGTGGGTCTCAAACTTTAGTGGGCATGAGAATCATTTGGGTGGATTGTTAAAAATACAGATTACAGGGTTCCATCGCCAGATATACTGACTCAGTAGACCTGTGGCAGGATCCATGAATCTGTTTTTTAACAACCAGGTAATTCTGCTATAAGTGATCTTAGGAGAAATACGACCTCACAAGGCTGCAGTGGACTGAGGAGTCTCCCCCTCCTCCCACCATCGCCTTTCAGATGCCTCAATGTCGTTTTGAGAACCAATGGAACAAGGGTTAAGTAGGAATAAGTGCATCTTGGTTCTGAGTTTAATGCCTTAAATAAATATAATGATGATGATAAAATCAGCTACCACTTAGTATACATTATTTCTAATCATGACAAAAATCCTACAAGGTGGCTACCATCAGCCTCCTTTGGCCGAGGAGGAAATGGACCTTCATGGAGGCTTAATAAGCAAGTTCCCTGAGAGTTTCCATTACACTTATTCTAAAAGTGTTGAGGCTGCAAAGAAGAAGCTTTCTATACAATTTCCCAGCAACCCATTGTCCCATGTATGGGAGAATTACGTTTATGATCTGGATCCCACTTCTGCATTCAGATTCAACTTAAAGGCTGCTGAGAATCAAATTTCGTTGTTCACAATGAGCTTGGAAAGCCCAGAGATGGCTTATCTTTTCTCTACTGTAATAACCTACCCACAGTAAAGGTTAAAGGTAACTCTTTAAAATGAAAATACTCTGGCCCACCTGGTGTGGATCAGTGGTTGAGCACTGATCTATGAACCAGAAGGTCACGGTTCAATGCACATGCCTGGGTTGCAAGTTTCATTGTCAGTAGGGGGCATGCAGGAGGCAGCCAATCAATGATTCTCTCTCATTGCTGATGTTTCTGTATCTTTCTCCTCCTCCCTTCCTCTCTGAAATCAATAAAAATAAAACAAAATAAAAATACTCTGAAATATATATGTAGAATTTCACTCATTGTACCCTCAAGCACCATCTTTAAAATGAAAGGTTTGAGCTAAACACTTGCACAAATTTATCTATTCCCAAATATTAAAAAGGATAATTTACCACTACTTTCAGCAATGTATAACAGTAGTTTACTTAAAAGGCACCTCCCGTCTTCAACTCTCACCTTCTACATCTTCCAATGTGGACTCATTTGCTTCCCATATTAAAGCAAGTGAGTCACCCTTGGGAAGTCCATACTATCCCCAACTATAATGCTGCTTAGGAGCATGAAGAAATGGAGCAATTTAGTGGCACATGGCTCTGGAAATCTCAAATATCCAATTCTGAAAGCCATGTTAATCACAGTCACACCTTCTCTCTTGGATTGCTCACTTTGAAGGAAACTAGATGACTTGTGAAGACACTCAAGCAGGCCCACAGTCAGGTTAAAGGCAAAATGTAAGGAACTGAGGCCTCCAGGCAACAGCCATGTGAATGAGCCACCTTCAGCCAATGACACACCATCTTGAAAGGTGGGCCCTTGAGCCCCAGTGAAGCTGTGAGATGACTGCAGCCATGGCTGACACTTCCACCTCCTGAGAAACTCTAATCCAGAATCATCCAGCCAAGCCACTCCCAGACTCCTGACCCTCAGAAATTATGTGAGATAATAAATGTTTGTTGATTTAAGCTTAAACACACACACACGCACGCACATACACACGTACAGCAGCAACAACACTCTTCGGAAACACTCTCTTTTGCCTCTGAAATAGAATGCCAAAACTACCCCGTGAGAGATTTGTCCTAGAGGGAGTCTGGCCTGAACAGCAAAACACTGTTTTATGATGTGTTTTATTGACTCCTATTCCTAGATCAACCCTCAAATGGTTATCAAGAATAAACATAACTCTCCCTTCTTGCTGGTAAGTGCTGGAGAAGCTGTGAGTCTGGATGTTAATCATAAACTCTGTTAATTGTTGGCCTCTCATATCAGATGAATCTGACCCTGAACTATTCACCGAGCTTATGTTTACCCCCGTAAGTGGCCTAGAACTACATGCAGTCACCCACAATAAAGTCAGCATGAACACTGATCTCCAGCCTCTTGGAGCTTCTTAGGGTCTGCAAGGAACCTAGGTTGGCCTGTGGTCTGCTGGTGTGACAGTCATGCTATTAAGTCATTGTTTCTATTCTACTCTGTTACGATCCCTAGGAATTTACATAAACAGGTGAGGAGATGAATCATATATTTCATTTTTGGGTCAAAAGGAAGTAAGGAGAAGTCTAATTATTCAAACAAGGAATCTGTTTGTTTTGAACCTTAATGGTACCTCTGTGTGACTGTAAATATGACCAGTAGGTCCTTTGGCTTGTGCAGAATGCCACAATAATAAGATAAAAATCAGCCTTGTTTTTAGTTGTTCCATACGAACCTGGTGGTACACCCTCACCACAAAGTTCATTCTCTGACTTCAAAGAGAATTCTGTTGTGATGCATTTAGAACTAAAGAATGAAGTGAAATCTATGCCAATATATAATGATGGGTGTAAAGACTTTTTAAAAAAACTTCCTTGCCTATGTTTTTCAAATCATGGGTTTTTCGTTTGAAACGGGTTCTGCCCACAGGAAATGGCCCAGATACAACCAATTAGCCTTTTTGATATAGGATGCTCCTTTTTCAGCTTCAATGTCCTTCGTTTTATGTATTTGCATTGTTTCAATAATATGAGCATTCAGTGACTCATCATCATTTAATTTCATAAACAAAGGGCAGAGAGTGAAATAACTTATTTTTAGATTTTAATGATTATTTTTCTTGGTGCCATAAAAATGTAATTGATAGAAATGTGTTGGGGTCCAACTCCAGCAGGTCCAGGGGTTCCCAAAGGTGTGGACGGAGTCAGCGAAGAAGGAAGGACATGGAGACAGCGTTCAGTTGATCAGCATGGTTGGGTTCTCTCGCCTGGTTCTATCCAGGATCTCCAGCCAGGTTCTGTGTTTTGTTGTCTTGTTACATCTTTGGGAACCCCTGGACCTGCTGGGGTTGGACCCCAACAGAAATGCATCTTAGAGGAGCTGAGTTGCCTTCCCTTATCACCCTACTGGCCCCCCACCGGACTCCAAACAGGACCAAGTTGAACCATTCTGTCATTAGCTAGCTATGGAACAGTGGACCTCAATTTGCCCAATTTTATATTGAAAGATGCAAACTCATGGTGTTTAAATTCCCTTCCCCTGGCAATATTCTATAAACCTAAAATCTTTCTTTTTAAAGAAAAAGCTTGTGGAAAAACTAACCCTTATAGTTATAGCTACAAAACTTAAGTAGAATAAAAATAGTCTGGTCCAAGACATTTCCAGATAACCTTTCAACATTTCCTTCAATTGTCTGCATCCTTTCAGAGCACTCGGCATCTTCCTTTTGCCCTCTGGGTCTCCCATTGTCCAAGGAAGGGCTCTCTCCCCAGTGTGTTCCTTGGATGAACAAATTTGAGGATGGGCAGCTGGAAGAGTGAACCCTACGGCACTGCAACCAATCTGATAGTAGCTTCTAACCTGGCTGCAGCCATCAGAAATGGACGGTGGAGAGAGCAGAAGTGAAGAATTGAACATGCTCTGGTCCGTGTATACAGTCCTCTGTTAATCAATATCCTCTCCTCCTCTGAAAATGGGACAGTGTGAACCCTATTCCGGTTTGCTGTCCTATTCATCAAAGGTTAAACACTGACCACCTACAGACTTCCTTCAACTTTTACAGATGTTTTCTTTACCTTCCACATTCTAGAAGGACTCACTGTCCCAGTCGACCGAGGGCTCCCCTTATTTTAGCATCAGAAGACCCCGGTGCCAGGAAACTCCTCAGTCCCAGACAAAATTGGATGAGTAGTTACCCTATTAAAAAAATATATATTGGCCCAAGAGTTTGTTTGGTTTTGAATTTTTAATCAGCTGCTAGATTTAAATATCAGATTTCTGGCTTCGCTTTAGAAAATAAAATATCTGGCACCATTTGACCCTCTTTCATGGCCACAGTCAGCAGGAGCTGAGTAACTGCTACCCCAGTAAACAAGTCATGTTATTAACAGGGTCCCCAGGCCTTGCCACGGGAGGCTGCACACCAGCTAGTCATCACTACCCTAGGGCTGTTTTGTGTTTTGTTTTGGTGGTGTCATGGAAAGTGAAATGTTCCCTAGAGCTAAGTCTTTATCAGAAGAGACAAAAATGAACAATCACCCCATAGGAGCAAACATATTTCAGCGAAGAATATCCCTGCCTGTTAATAGACCTGGTGGTACACGGCCTAGTGGCCCCTCTAACACCGACGTCCTGACATAGGTAATGGGTTCTGTCACCAGTAGCTGATGGCAGTGGGGGTGAGTACCTTGGCTCAGGAATTAGTGTCGGTCAGGGTGCTCAGGGTGCTAACAGCCCAGACACATGATTAAACCATGTCTTAAACACTAGGATCTTGCTGACAGGAACTCAATTTCTGCCATTGCTTCTGCCTCGTGTGAAAAACCGATAAACCTTATTTTTTTCACTAGGGATTTCTTGAGTTTCAGCCTCTCTAATTAACTTCTGTGCTTCATTTATCTTGAAGTCATCCAGGACTCTAAGCAAACACACACAACCTAGGGCTGGTAAATCTTTAATATTCTTTCACATGGGGTTATTTATAAAATGGTCATCTCCTACATTAAAAAAGGGGGGGGGGGATCTTTCCATTCTTGTCTGTGTTTGCAGGAAGTTAATCTCCATTCATAACTTTCTGCAAACACAGATAACCTGGAGGGAACAGAGATTCTCAGCTTCATACAGGCAGCGATGGTGCCCTAATTTTTGCTCATCATTTTAATCCCAGCAAACAGCACATGCTTGGCCCATAGTAAGCATGTGAGAGCATTCACTGAATAAATTAATGAATGTGTGAGTGAATAAATAAATGTTGCAGAAGAAGGAGTAAGCTTTGAAGTTGAAAGGATAAGGGGTCCTAATTTCTAACACTAGCTCTGCCCCTTCCTAGCTACATATCTTTGAACCTTGGTGTTCACACTGGCATAACAGAAGTAATGTCTATGCCTCATAGGGGAGTTCTGAAGATTAAATGAGAGAATGTTCAAGTCCTAGCACAGGGAAAGTACTCAAAAAAGAGCAGCTATTTAAAAAGTCCTTTGGCCCTCAATGGGTAGCTCAGTTGGTTAGAGCATTGTCCCTATACACCAAGGTGGTGGGTTCAATCACTGGTCAGGGCACATACAAGAAGCAACCAATGGCCCACCCAGTGTGGCTCCGTGGTTGAGTGTTAACCTATGAACCAGGAGGTCACGGTTTGATTCCAGGTCAGGGCACATGCCCGGGTTGTGGGCTCGATCCCTGGTGTTGGATGTGCAGGAGGTAGCAGACCAATGATTCCCTCTCATCATTGATGTTTCTATCTCTCCCTTCCTCTCTGAAATCAATAAAAATATATTTTAAAAAAAAAGAAGCAACCAATGAATGCATAAAGAAGTGGAATAATCTCTTTCTTTCTCTCTCTCTCCCTCCCTCCCTCCCTTCCTCTTCTTCCTCTCTCTCTCAATAATAATAAATCCTTCCCAAGGGAAACTGGGGAGAAAGAATGGGAGAAATTCTTAAGCTATCTTTTAGTGTGAAAATACTTTAAAGGAAGAATTTAACAGTTGTGGAGTTTTTAAGTCTCCTAAATTTGATAATAATCAGTCTTAAAAGCACATTCTAAAATTTAGTTTAGTTTTTTTAATCTCTATACTTTTAGTTGAGCAAGGATTCCCCAATTATCATTTCATATCAGTTCTATTTGAAGTTAGAATTCAAGTGTGTAAAACAGAGAAATCAACAGCTATAATTGCAATGAGCCTTTTAAATATTAAAAAGCATGCAGATGTAAAGTTAAGAATAAAAACTTTATGGATTTTATCCTTCCAATAAAATGAATTTAGTAAAATATATATATATATATATATGTATATATATATATACATATATATATATACACACACACACACACACACCATTATGTGATCTGATATAATGTATACAGTTTATTTTATGGAAAGAAATAGATTCATTCAAATAAATAAGCCTTTATGGATTTCAAATAATAAAAATGAAATCAAGTAATGGATTCTCTTTTGGCCAATCCAAAAATTCTCAATCGGATAGTCTGTGCAAGTTAAGCCTTTCCTAGGGACCGGACTTTAATAACCGCGCCCCTCTGTTGGAACTAAATGCACAAGGCCAGCTATGGAAAACAGTGCCCAGGCTGCCCAAGCTCACTTTTCTTGTAGAGCTATAAGGCCTGAACAGTCCCACGCCCCAGGAGATCTCAGATCATGGCTGTATTGAGTTGGTTGGTCTGAGAATGATATTTCAGGAATGGTGATGCTTTGCAGTCACAGATATGCTATCACATCTTTAGGGAAAAGTAATCATCATGAAATTGTCTGTACGCTACCACTCAGGACTATGCACAAGAGACTCTTGACTATTTGACTTGTTTTTAACGTGACTTTATTAGCTGGCAGGTATGAACTTGAAGATTCATTTACCTTTTTAAAAAAATATATTTTTGTTGATTTCAGAGAGGAAGGGAGAGGGAGAGAGAGAGAGAGAGAGAGAAACATCAATGATGAAAGAGAATCATTGATCGGCTACCTCCAGCATGCCCCAAACGGGGGATCATGCCTGCAACCCAAGAATTGAACCATGACCTTCTGGTTCGTAGGTCAATGCTCAACTACTGAGCAATACCAGCTGGGCTACCTTTCTTCCTTTCTTTTCTTTTC
>NW_006297152.1:3216802-3223023 GCF_000327345.1 Myotis davidii
TCATCACTTGTCTCTTCATCCTGTCTAATCAGCCATAGCCTCTGTGTATGGTAGTATGGCCCTCCATACCTCCTTCCAATGTGTCCTCCTGTGCAGCAGGGCCTGGAAAGCTAAGGACACATCTCCCAGACCTCCTAGCAGCAAGATTTCAGTTTTAATTTGTTTCATTCATCAGAAGTCTTGGCATGACAGCTGGAAGATGGAGTAGGGTGGAGGACACGCTTCACCATTTGGCTTTTTCTGCTGGCTGACAGTGGGGTGGCGGTGTCTGGTTTTTCTGGGGCAGTTTCCTGATCTGGACAGTTCCTGAGAGGGCTGACCTTCTCTCATGCTAGCTGTCCGGTCCTGGCAGTGGTGGTGTGGTCTCAGAGCCAGCAGCTGGCACCTCGGCTTCCCGAATCAGCAGGAGGTCTCCTGATTGAAGAGCAGAGTCTCCCTCAGTGGTTCAGTCGGTGTCTGGCTCACCAGGTTATTCTCGAAAGCTCAACCTTGTCAACAGAAGTTTGCTGCCACCAAGCTAAATGTCAATGGGAGTCCCCATTCTGGGGTGTGGAAAAGGAGAAATTTTATACAGGTAAACAGTGTGCAAACCAAGGAAATACAGTCTCTGGTGGAAACCTAAAGTGTGCCCCACTGAGACAAAGAGGAAGATATTTTTTATAAAGTTCTTTGCCTGGTTCCCAACTGGTTCATTTTTATGAAAATGAGGTTTCTAAATTTGCATGGTCTGATTGTCTAAACACCAACATCCTGCTTAGTCGACTTCACACATTCTGATTGGTTGTCACATAGCCACTCTGCTTGGTCAGTATAGATGCAAATAGGGATATAGCTGCACAGTTGCGATTGGACAGGCAGGTCTCAGCCCATTGGTCAAAAGATTATACTAGGAACAGCTAAGGGTTGACTCAGACCAGAGGAACATCATGCAGGTTCAGTCTGTAGTGTTTCTCTGAAATGTAGCTTGCCTGAGAGGCCTCTGTCAGCAATGGCTGCTAGGCTCTGGTTATGAATTTGGGCCCAGTTATCCAGAAGGAGTCCTTGGTGGATATATTCTTTCTCGAAGTCCACAGCCTGGAAGTTGTTTCTTCAGCCTCAATGATTCTGTGATCCACATGCTGTAACTAATCCCTCTCAGTTTAAACTAGCTACAGTGGATTCTCTTCTTTGCAACTGAAACCTGACAGACATAACCCTTACCTCCCAACTACTGAAAATCTCTCCCATGCTGAAACATTAGGAGATAGGCTTATTCAGTCAATCAGTACACAGACAACAGGCCTGAAATGGCTCTAGATTGTAGGGATGTGGTGATAAACAACACAGATTGAGCAAGTGACACTCGAGTAGAGAGCTGCGTAGCAAGCTCAAGTCCACCAGGTAATAACCTGTGGATAGGCTTTCCAGGAGCAGGAACTGAAAGAAAAAGGTGGGAAGGTGAGAATGAGCTCAGGATGTACAAGAGGCAAAAGAAAGGTCAGGGTGATTAGAGCTTAATGAGCACAGAGGAACAAGGCAGGAGCCCATTTTATTTATTCACTCATTCCTTAAATATTTGTTGAGCACCTACTATGCACTGAGCTCTATTTTGGGTGCTTGCATTATAGCACTGAAAAAGAGAGACAAAAATTCCTCTTCTCATGGAGGTTATATCCTAGGGGTGGGGAAAGGAGGAACAATGAACAAATAAGTAGGTGAGACACATATTGTATTAGATCAGTGGTTTTCTCCCCTCCCCATGAGACATCTGGCAAAGTCTGGAGACGTTTTTTTGTTGTCACAACTGTGGAAGAGAGAGGGGGGTTGCTAGTATTTAGTGAATAGGAGCTAAGGATGCAGCTAAACACCCTCCATTGCCCAGGTGATCCCCAAAACAATGAAGTATCCCCCAAATTGCCATAGGGCCAAGGTCAAAAAACCCTATATTAGATGGTGATGAAAGTTATGGAGAAAAAAGCAGAGAAGGGAGACAGGAAATACCAGGGGCGGGGCAGAAAGTGGGGAAGCAGTTCAGGGATGAACACCGGAGAAATATAACATCTGAACAAAAACCTGAAGAAGGCAAGACCATTAGCAGGGCAGATATCTACGAGAAGATCATAGGACAGGAAAGAGCAAATGCAAAGGCAGTTTGGAAAATTGCAGCAGAGTAAGGACACTGATGTGACAAGGACAGATTAAACAAAAGAGGGAGAAATAGAAATGACACAAAGAAGATTACCAGGGTCCCGAGTGTCATTCATGCCCTGAGTGGTCAGGAATCAATTGCTAACTCATCAGTTAAAGAACTTTGGTCAGCCAGGCTGGCGTGGCTCAGTGGTTGAGTGTCGACCTATGAATCAGGAGGTCTCATTTCCATTCTGGGTCAGGGCATATGCCTGGGTGGCAGGCTCGATCCCAGTGTGAGGCGTGCAGGAGGCAGCTGATGAATGATTCTCTCATCATTGATGCTTCTATTTCTCTCTCTCTCTCTCTCCCTTCCTCTCTGAAATAAAAAAAAATATATATATTTAAAAAGAACTTTAGGCAGATCAGTGACATGATTTCTGACATCGCTTTTAAAGGGATGGCTCTGGCTTCTGTTTGGGAAATTATTCATAAGAGAGCAAGAGCAGAAAGTGGGGACACCAATTAGGTGGCATTAAGTGGATTGGCAAAGGAAGAGAGGTAGTAAGGATGACAACCAAACTTCTGGTGTGAGCAGGTGGGAGGTCTGAGAGTTGTGTACCAACATGGGGGAAGCAGTTGGAGAGGCAATGCCAATCAGTCATGCTATTTGGGACAAGTGGAGTTTGAAATAGCTACTAGGAAACCAAATGGAGATGTCACAGATCACAGAATATGAGCCTAGGATGTAGGAGAGAAGCCTGGGCCGGATATGTAAATCCACTGCAAACAACAAATGAATCCATTGGAACCAACAAAGCCACAGTGTAAAAATCACTCAGGAAGTGAGTGTGGAGAGAAGTATGAGGGCGGGAGAGCTAAGCAGGGCCCAGACTGTGCAGAATACTTCTCAAACTGCTAGAAATATAGAGTCAAATATTTTGCTAGTAAAGACAAGTTATAATTATAAATCAGAATCCTGCTTGGAAAATGTATGACTGCTGTTTAACTTTCATATATTCATCTTTCAAGTTGATTCTCAAAAATGGATAATTATTACTATAAATTCCTTTAAGGAAAGGCTAAAGGAAGACATTTAAAGCAACAGCATCATGGATTGCTGGGATTGCTTAAAGAATTTCAGAATTGGAACATAAAAATCATCTAATCTGAACCCAAAATCTTAGAGACGACAAAACTAAGGCTCCACGTGGCCAGGTCATAAACTAGTCACATGGCTAATTAGGGGCAGAATCAGAATAAGAAAGCTTAATCTCTTCTATCTTATTCTGATGGTCTTCCCAGTCTATCATGCTAAACAGACAACTCAAAACAAAGAAAAAACTCTTCTGAGATAGTCATCTCAACTGGGGGAAAAATTTGACTTATTTACAAGTATCTGATATTCACAAAACTCATCCTATAGACAGTATGTCGCATAAAGCACCTGTGTGTCCGCAGAAGAATAAGAATCCATCCTGTGCACGGAACCCTGTTTTGGGAAGCTAAAACAAACCTTCTAGCAACTGGCCGTTGCTCTAGCAGCTGGGAGGAAGGTACAGAAGTGAGTCAAGAGAAGGAGGTCACTTGCTTAGCCCAAGAATTTGTTGGACCCTGCAATAAACAAGCCAACACTGAGAAAGCTGTCATTTATCCCCCGGGTGTAGTTGGGGCCCCTGCAATGGAAGGGAAGGTGAATCTATGCTTTGCCCTCAAAGGCCAAAAACTAGTCTTCTTTCGATCCTTGTCCCAAAGCACACTCACAAATATACACATTTATTTCCATGGAATGGAGAAAGGTGGTGAGGACTGCTAGGGCTCCACTACACACACAGGGACAGAAACATCAGAAGGGGAAGTGAGCTGGCCCAGTCATCTCGTGAGTCAGTGGAGGAAGAGGCAGCATTCTATCCTGTGACTCAGCCACTGACCATATCCTCCTCTGCCCACCAAGCACACCCAGACAGACAGAGCAGGGCCGGGTTTGGACTAGCCCAGGAGAGGGGGCGATGAACAAGAGAGCTTACATTCAGGCGCTGAGTAACCCAGGTGGTACATACAAGAAAGGCAAATCCAATAACCTCAGACTTCCAACCTCTGCCGTTCAGGTATGCCTAGGTTCTCCCTCTTACACAGCATTTGTATACTATAGGACAACATCTGGGTAGCTTGCCTTTTTAAAAAAAAAAAAATTCTGAATAAAAATAGCTTTTTAAAATGTCTCCTTTGGGTATTTTGCCCCCAAAATGGGTATGGTTTAAGGTTGTTTTCTGTTCATTCCTTTTTAAAAAAAATTCTGAATAAAAATAGCTTTTAAAATGTCTCCTTTGGATATGGTTTTCCCCCCAAAATGGGTATGGTTTAAGGTTGTTTTCTGGAACTCCCTTAACTTCCTTTCTTCTACAGTATTCTGTTTAAAATTCCGCTGAGAAAGGAAATATGATTTAGTTGGAACCTTCTGTTAAAAAGAGAACTACTGACATCATTTTTGAAAAAAAATCGAAGGGTGCAATAATCTACATTCCTAAAGGAAGTCCTTAAATGGGAAACCCCCCGACAGTTGCCTTCTGGGAAATGGTGTCCTTAAGCAAGTAACATGAACCCTATTGGGTTATTTTCCCTTTATTCTATCAAAGGTGATAGAACTTTGCGTATTTTCTCTAGGCCCTTCTTGGGAAGACATAGCACATAAACAATAATGCTAGTCCCTCTGTGCTGGATATGCAGATTTATAGAAAGAAAACAGTTGGAGGGATGGAAATTAATCAGGACTCAAACAGCAATGTGCTAGAATATGGTAAGCTAGTCCTTTATTCTAATGGTTTTACTACTTTGCAAGAAAGACTGATAAAGCAAAATATACCATGACAGACTTCTCACATTTCTTTTCACCAACCTACTTCAGAATGTCTTTTTGTGAGGTTAATATAATTTCCCCAGGTAGAAATTATTCTGATCAATGTAAGAATAAATACCTATATTTTAAATTCTAAAGTATAGTAATCACAAATTATAGTAATTCCAAGCCCTGGCATGTTTGGCTCAGTGGATAGAGCGTCAGCCTGCAGACTGAAGGGTCCCAGATTTGATTCTGGCCAGGGTTACATGCCCAAGTTGCAGGCTCAATCCCCAATAGGGGGCATGCAGGAGGCAGCCAATCAATGATTCTCTCTCATCACTGATGTTTCTATCTTTCTCTCCCTTTCCCTTCCTCTCTGAAATCAATAAAAAATATGTATTTAAAATATATATAAAGTAATTCCAGCTAATTGAGAAACAAGTTCCCCATTTACAATTGTTCTCTTGTGTTTTCAAGAGCTTCTTTGCTATCAGTGGGAAAATGTAATCTGTGTGGGTATCTGTGGAAGCTGTTACAATGCAAAACAATCGAACCACCTCCTATGGTAACAAGAGAGAGAGAGAGAGAGAGAGAAAGAGAGAACAAAACCATTATTGCTCCAACTTCTAAGAAAACTTCTCCCATGATATCACTGCCAGGTGCAAGAAGACACTGTGTTGATTCACTGCTTGTATGTGAACACACTAAAAAATTATATCCTAAGAGGGTTATAATGAATCCAGCAAAAAGACAGGCTCAAACCACTGTCACAAGGACTAAAGATTATCTATCTGTCCATCTAGCTAACTACAGGGTGGGACAAAAGTAGGTTTACAGTTGTGAGTATGTGAAACAGAGGTTATTCTTATATTATTATTATTTATTAATTATTGTATTATTTTCCATACAAACAATAGCAAACTACTTTTGCCCCACAGTGTGTGTGTGTGTGTGTGTGTGTGTGTGTGTGTGTATTTCCACACCCTTCCTGATTACCTTGGAAATATCAAATTTAGGCTTCTGCTGTAGCCTAGCACATATTGGTTATTTATTAAATAGTTGTTTGATTGAATTAAATCAACTACCCATCAAATCTGGTTAATCAAACATTGAATTCACTCTTATGCTAACCAAAAAGGAAAGAAGAACTGAGGCATCTCACCTCAATTGCTGTAAGTCTGGTGTATTTGTACTGGGATAGAATCAGGTGAGTTATAGGACCTCCAATAATTTGTCACAAGCCTATAAATGAGGAATTATACCCCTTTATTTTCCT
>NW_006297152.1:3223235-3223801 GCF_000327345.1 Myotis davidii
TATAAAGTAATTCCAGCTAATTGAGAAACAAGTTCCCCATTTACAATTGTTCTCTTGTGTTTTCAAGAGCTTCTTTGCTATCAGTGGGAAAATGTAATCTGTGTGGGTATCTGTGGAAGCTGTTACAATGCAAAACAATCGAACCACCTCCTATGGTAACAAGAGAGAGAGAGAGAGAGAGAAAGAGAGAACAAAACCATTATTGCTCCAACTTCTAAGAAAACTTCTCCCATGATATCACTGCCAGGTGCAAGAAGACACTGTGTTGATTCACTGCTTGTATGTGAACACACTAAAAAATTATATCCTAAGAGGGTTATAATGAATCCAGCAAAAAGACAGGCTCAAACCACTGTCACAAGGACTAAAGATTATCTATCTGTCCATCTAGCTAACTACAGGGTGGGACAAAAGTAGGTTTACAGTTGTGAGTATGTGAAACAGAGGTTATTCTTATATTATTATTATTTATTAATTATTGTATTATTTTCCATACAAACAATAGCAAACTACTTTTGCCCCACAGTGTGTGTGTGTGTGTGTGTGTGTGTGTGTGTGTGTGTGTG
>NW_006297152.1:3224108-3226702 GCF_000327345.1 Myotis davidii
TGCTGAAAAAACCAAGACATGGAAAAATCCCAAACTCAGCACCTCGGCGTTCTTTACCCAGTCCTGCTGGCGTCCTGGCAGACTAATTTGGAAACCATGATTAATCCCCTGGTAAATAGAAAATAGGCTCTGGAGCCATGAGAAGCCAAACCTGAGTCACTCTCTGGAGGCTCAGCCCCTGGCCAATCTAAGTCTACCTCCTCCTCCAGGAGCTGGCTCACTTGCCTGGTGGCTTTCAGCAAACAGAAAGGCCTTTCCACGGTAACAGAGCCGCCCAACGAAGCAGAGACTGAAATGTCGCTGTAAGTGACTAACCGTAAGTGGATGAAACCCAGATATTTGCAGGGGTCACCATGTCCAATATGGTTCAACTGAAATTGCCTGGAATCCCATCCTACCTGAAATGGGAAACTCAATATCCTTCCCAATTTCTAGAGGGATTGGAGGGGAAGGAGGACATGTACCTAGACTTCTCTTTGTCATCCGGGGCTCCAGCTTGGTTTGGCGTGTGATCATCTTGTCACTGCGTGAGATGCAGCTGCCCCATGCTAGACATGGCCTGCTTCCTTCACACACACCCCCTTTCATGTACTTCCCAAAACACCGTTGACTCAAGGCTCTCAGTACAACTCACCTTATGGAAGATTCAAGGCAACAGATATTTGCATGGGAGCCCCCAAAACAAATTAAGAGTAAAAATTAAATATCACTGTCCTTAAAAGTCCTTCAACCACCCTGGCCCCAGAACTTTCTCACCAACTGTCCTTTCTCCTCCGGCTCTGGCTTCCTTCTATTCATTTCCCCAATTTCTTCAGCTAACCCTCTCTCCCACATTCCCATCAATTCATTATATACATGTTACTTGGATTTCCCTGTCTCCTGGCAAACTGTGCTCTCACCTTGCACTCTTAAAACATTTTCCTAAACAAAGATGCCTCTTTTCTTTATTTTTTACAGAGAGGAAGGGAGAGAGATAGAGAGTTAGAAACATCGATCAGCTGCCTCCTGCACATCCCCCACTGGGTGCCCGCAACCCAGGTACATGCCCGTGACCGGAATCGAACCCGGGACCTTTCAGTCCGCAGGCCGACGCTCTATCCACTGAGCCAAACCGGTTTCGGCGATGCACATTTTCTTAAAAGTAACTTTCTGGCCACGTGCTCAAATGCATTTACACACACCAACACAAGGGTTAGCAGACAGACAGACACACAGACACACACACACACACACACACCTGATGATCTTTAGAAAACACAGGAGCAGAGAGCTGAGTTCCCAAGAGCTGAGTCCATAGGACTAGAAGAGAAAAATCAGACAGAATAAGAGGACTTTAAACATTATGTTTTAATTTTCACAATCAGTACTGCTCTTCCCTTACTTTCCTAGGATGCAGTGTTCACCGGAAATCTGACATATTCTCGGCTGCTGTGTAACTCTGAGGCCAGCCGGGCACCAAGAAGTCTATCTCCTATTACCACACATGCTGTGCTTCTGGCAGCTCGGGTTATCTTCCTCCTGGTGCTGCTTTCTCCGCATCACATATGTTGTTCCAGCCTCTACACCCTTGCTCATTCTCTCACCCCACCGCACACACATTCTCTCTCTCTCTCTCTCTCTCTCTCTCTCACACACACACACACACACACACACACACACTGTTACCCCCTGGAATGCTTTTCCACCTTTGCTCTCTCTGAATCGGATCCATTCTTCAAGGATTTTCGGTGTGAAGCCTCCCAGATTGTGGCATTTGATTTCATTCTTTCTCCTAATTATTCATTTCATTTAGGTAGCCATTTCCTCCCTAATAGTGACATAAATTCTCTGAAGGCAATGATTGTCCAGTCCTTTTCTGTATTCCCCACGTTCACTAGAACAGTTCCAAACAAGCCATAGATACTCAGCAGATGCCTGTTGGATTGAATTAAACAGATCACAGGACCTCAGAACCAGAGGGTAATTAACCTCAAACCTGAGTACACCTCACTGAGGGAGACGAAGGAAACCAGGATCCTACTCTGCTGTCCAGATTTTGGTAGCTGGAAATTTCAAATCCAGTATCTATCTTTTTTTGTGACATTGGGCCAATCATTTAACTTTTTTGTGCATCAGTTTTTTAAATCTATAAAATAAGAAAAATAAAAGCACCTGCCCTGTTCAGCTTACATAGTAGTTGTAAGGATTAAATGGGAATATATATATGTATATACATTATCTATATACGTATATATAAATATGTGTGTATATGTTATACATTCTATATATACATGCTATATATGTACATGTATTATATGTACATAAATTATCTGAGAAGCATTGTGCACAAGACAAACTATTACAAATTAAGATGTTCCAGATATCTTAAAAGATCTTGAATATTTTATCAAGTAGCGTAGATCATAGAAACTTTTCATAGATTTATTATGAAATATTTTCATTTAAATAAATGCCACTATTATTTTCTAAGAACATTTGCTTATCCATAAAGGAAGATTTATTACAGTTCTTACTTATAAATAAATGTCTCCTGTTCTTTTTCTCTTCTACCAACAGAATCTGTTTCCTTTCCTGCATGGTTAGCTATGATAGGA